>NC_053441.1:43660443-43696043 GCF_007990345.1 Gossypium hirsutum | reverse complement strand
ATCACATCAAAGTATAAATATACAACCAAAATATTTCAATTCAATGAAGTGAGCAAGATATTGAAAATTTCAGATGACTTACCTTGAGAATATGAAGAGAAGAAAATTGAGGATGGGTTTACCTTTCTCAGTCAAAATGAATCTTCTCTCTTTGGATAGATAACGTAAGACAAACCTATTACTTCGATAAATTTGAATAGGTGGTGACGCACCATGACATGTCTTGCTCCTCGAGGGTGGAATTCACAAAAATAAGACGGGTTAGTATTATCGAAAACTATGGACTTAAATGGAAAAAGGAAAGTTACCATGGAAATTTGATTCAATTCCAAAAACATAGGTTGGCCTTACCTTCTCGAAATGAAATGAAAATTTCAATGTGGCCAAACAAGGTGATTAATAAATGAATCAAAATTGAAACCCAAATCATTGAATTTCACTTCTTATCAAAAATTCGAACTTCAAGCAAACATAATTTCAATGTAAATGATGCAAAGCGCTTAATGTTTCCATAAATGAATTCATGTAGCAAATACCAGGCTTGAACACACGAACTTGATTAGGAATTCCAACAAGCAACATATTAGAAGAAGATATAATCAACTCACCTCACGAATTATATTTCACTAGTTTAAACACACATGTTGATTTGACAAACCGAGCATACCAAAATGCAAGGTTCATACTTCAAGAGTATTAATCGGGAATGCAAATCACTATATGAAATTTCGCACAAAAACTCAAAGATGTTCATGAAGAACACAATTGCACATATCATGTGAAGATCTTTTAACATGGATGCCAAACAAAGAATTTTAACGAACATGCAACTTTTCAAACAGGCAGATTATCACAAATCAATTGAGCAGGCATATTTAAACATAAAGATTTAACACATGAGTTCAAAAAGTTTGCAGGGTCAAACACATGAGAATTTTTACGTGACAGACTTTGATCAAACATGTTCAAAATTTGCTCAAGGAAAACTAATCCAATGTTGTCAACAAATTTGCCAATGTAGTAATCGTCATAAAAAACTGTATATGGCACTTTTAAAACAAAATCGTTAACAACAGTAAGTGAACAAAAATTATCCAAATCAAGTGACTTTGATTCGAAAACAAGGAATCCTACCTTCCTTACCTTCAATCGCAAGTGGGTGGTAATCATTCGCGAACTTACCTTTTTCGAACAACCTAAAACACCTCTCGTTTGGAAGTAATGTAGATGGAATGGTCGCACAAACTTCTAGGAACCTGAAAAGTTAACTCACAAGAAGATCGAACAGGTGGGTTAGTGGAAATAATCCTCACTTGCTCACTTATTTTCTCACTCGATTCTTTTTCTTCTGGATCACTCGTTTCTTTTGTTTCAATTTCTTTTCATCTTCTTTTTCACTCTCAAATTTCTTTTCATTCCTTTTTCATTTTCTTTTTGCTTTTCAAAGGTTTTTTCAAAGGCTTTTTCAAGTTCTCTCAAGATTCGCTCATTTTCTCTCTTACTTGCCTCTTGCCTCTCTTTTCTTTTATTTCTTTTCTTTTTCTTCTCTTGCTTTTCTTTTTCTTTTCTTTTCTTTGTTTTCTCTTTACAAGAATGTACAAAAGAACGATAGAATACAAATCTTGTTCGAAAGATGAAGAACTATTTGCATATGATTCACAATCAAAACTTCGTGAAGAATACTCCGGGTAAGATTTCTTTGAAGATCTAGTAGGAGTATGTCTTTCTCTTCGAACGCCATCTTGGAATGAATCAAAATCGTAATCGGCTTCTCGTCTTCTCAAATTTCTTGATGAAAAGGACTTTCGATCGAAGTCACTTCTCGAATTCGCTGATGAATATGCGTCATAGTATAAATCTCTTTGTCTCGAAGTAGATGGCAAAAAGGAATCACGATAGGAACTTTTTCTTAAGTAGTAGTCGGGGGTATATCTCCGTGGGGTTCTTGGTTCCATTTTACGACTTGAAGAAACTCGATCACTTTGGTCTCGTTTAGTCGCCATTCTTCGCTTTTCTTGAACCAAATATTGGTATTCCGATTCGGTGAACTCTTCGTATGACATGATTTTTGTTGCTAAAAAGAAAATGTTAGATCACAAAACAAAATAAAAAAAAATGAAGTACCTCACCACAAACCTCACAATTTCGCTCGGAAAGAAAATTGGATAACACTCCACTCGTGTTTACACTTGTCTAATGGCTTTTGCTCGCTCTAATGTACTCACCACTCGTGCCTTTTTCCGCTCATCTCACTCTCGTGAATTCGTATTTGTTTCAAGAAGACTTATTGCGGCTTAGAGGGTCGGCTTCAAATGGGTTACAAGGATAACGTCGGGTGTAGGGTAGGCTAAACAAAGAAAATAAAATCAAAGTATGTGTGGCGTTTGGGGGGGTAGAGGGAATGGTAAAATGAATGGATGCTCGGAAGCAACAAAAAAACAAAATAAAACTCACAAGACTTTCACTTTTGTTTTTTTTTCTTCTTTTTTTAACTCGATTTTTTGTCACTTTTTTTTCCTTTTTTTTTCGATTTTTTTGAATTTTTTTCTGAATTTCTTCTCCTTTTTTTTAAAATCCAATACAATAGTAAACAAAATACAAGGAAGAGAAAAAAAAATTAAATTCCAACTCAAATTTTTTTTTGATTTTTTTTTTTGACTTTTTTTTTTCGTTACGAACCTACTCCGAGCTTGATACGAATGTCGGCACTCCTCGTTTTAGTAGCTCTGATACCAAATGATGTGATCCGGCTCGGTTGATTGAGTCGATTCACTTAAGTTGCCCGATCGTCGACGAGAAGTTCGTTCGAAATTGTTTTAAGATGAAGATTGTTTTCAGTTTAAGCGGAAGACTTTAAAAGGGTTCAAAAGATAGGCTAAATTTGGATATTTTGTAGGTTCGGTTTAATAAGAAAAGAAATAAAGTTTATATTTAATAAATAGGATGGAGATGAAAAAAATGAACTTAAGTATTAAGAACGATTCAATACTATGTAAAGTATTGCCCGGGACTTATATTGCTTAAGGTGGGTTTAATGGAAGTCGAATATGGACCTTGACCCGTTACCTATAGAGAGGTAGGAACCAAAGGTATAAAAAGGTGGATGAACGCCACACCAGGATGGTGATAAGTTCAAAAGAGAACGATAGATGCCACTAGCACGCTAGATAAGTCAGATCGAAACTCGTACGAATTTTAGAGAGGAGAAAACTCACTCTTTGAACAAAGTTCATTCAAATGATCAAAAGTCAAAAGTCAAAAGTCCTTTACAAATGAAAGAAAACAAATATTTATAGGCACATAGATGACCATTCAAATTCGGCATCTAGGTGTTCACACAATAATAAAAACGTTCACACTAATGTATTAAAATAGTTCATAAATTCGGCAGATTCATGCACTAGCTGAATGGACACTTTCTTCCCCCTTAGTTTGTGCATGAATGCTTAGTCATAAAGAAAGGCTTCAAGTGACTTGTATGTGCACCAAAAGGTTGCATTCATCTCCTTGGGACGTTCATGCACTTGTATGGACCATGTATCTTCATAATTAAACACTTTAATGGCATGTAAGTTCATAAATGGTAGCATGAACCTAGTAAATTCGTTCTCCCCTTTGTGCATGCACTTAATTCAATCAATGTGTTGAATTATTGAGTTAATTCCTTCCCTTGGACGTTCTTGAACCCATCCATGCATGTGTAGTAGCCTATAGGTCAATTCAAAGTGTGAACATGTTCAAGGAGCTCTATGGTCAACATAGAATTAGTTAGCAGCTACTTCTTGGCCGAATAAGTGCCTTGGAAAGTTAAGAGACAGCCACCATACATGCACTTAAGCCATTCATGCATTCTATCATCCCATGCATTTGATCCATTCATGGACTAGCCTTTAATGTCCATACATGCATTCGACACATGCATGAATTTGTAGAAACATTGCATCTAGCCGTACATGCACCAGCATTTAATACTTCTTCATTCATGAGTGTGGAATGCCCAAAAGAGATGTTTCTTCATTCATACATTGTACCGTCCAAAGGAATGTACCTACATGAAATAAACAAGTCATTAAGACATCTCATGAACACTCATAAATTCGGCATGATGTGAACACATTAATGTCATGCATTAATTCGGTTATGTGAACATAATCAATTTATATAATGACAATGATATATTAATAACAAATATTAATATAAGACAAGTTTAATGCTTAAATGAATATGTGCAAATTTTATTTAATGTATTAAAGACAAACCGAGTTTAAACTAAAATGAGCTAAGTTTTAGCTCGTGAGCTAAAGTTGAGCTGAGGCTAAACTCCTAAGCTGAAGTTGAGCTAAGGTTTAGCTCGTGAGCTAAATATGAGCTAGGAGTGAGCTCGGTTTAGCTCAGGCAAGTTGGATCGAGCTTGAATAAGCTGGATTTGAGCTAGACGGAGCTCGTGGAGCTGGAAACGAGCTGGGATCAGCTTGCCAACATGTCAATGCTCGGCTTGATAGACTTGCTCGATGAAGTTCGCGGGGCGTGCTCATATCATAATCTATTTTCTGTTCTTATTGTGTTTTCAGCCTTTTTCTATCTTAAGGAATCAGCCCAAAAATCCCCAATTTCTAGGGTTTTTCCATACTCTTTTTGGGTGAAATTAGATTGTCGAAATTTGGGGAAAACTATCTTGGTGTTCAATTGGGCAGAATCGCAATCTCTTCTAGGGTTTCAAGAACCCTAACACTTATTTCTATTCTCAATTTGATTCTTTGCTGATTTGGGGATTTTATTTCAGATCTGGAAATTCAAAGTTCTAATCTTTTAATTTTTCTGTTTCATTTCGGATCTGATTGTTTAGGGTTTTCGTAGGAGTTTCCTGTGACTTGGCAACTCGATCTTGGTCCACGCGCAACCCCGTATCACAATCCCTTGGCAGATTCACATCCTTTCCATACTTTCAATTCCGTTGATTCGCTTATTCTATTTCTTTGTTTCTTACTGCTCTTTTAATTGAATTTGGGGAATTTCAATTCAATTCAGATTTGCTTTTAATCTTGTTCTTTGTTTTAATTTTCAGATCTGTTCATTTAGAGCTTTCGTAGGAGTTTCCCGTGACTTGGCAACTCGATCTTGGTCCGTGTGCATTCATCTATCAAAACTCAAGAGAGAATTGTTGGAGAAAAACTCAAAGAGAATTCTGCACTTAAACAAATCTGAAATTTTTGATCTACTTGAGAAGTGAATACAAGGGGTGGCTGGCCATCATTTAAATAGGCCTCATACTAATCCTAATCTCATTAGGAAACTTAAAAAATTAACCCTAATTAATAAAATAATAAAGGAATTTCGGCCAGGCACTTAAATGGACTGTTTTGGGCCGAATTTAACATGTAATATTCCTAGAGCCTAAAAAATTAAATTAACAATTAAAATGTTTACAAATTGGGCCCTGATACGACCATGCCCTGGGCACACTTTTGGATCAGCTCCCTAAGCATTGTTTGCAAATCCATGCGAGCTGAATTAGTTCAATTTCATTTCGTTAAGCTCTGTTTAGCTCGTTTCCAGCTCACTCGAGCTCAAGTCAACTCACTCAAGCTCAATTCAGCTCAATCTTAACCCAATGAGCTTATTTTTAGCTTTCTTTAGCTTGCATTTATTTTGCTGAAATAAACCATTTAATTTGTCATTAGTTAAATTAGTTGTTTATCTTAAGTTAGTTAATTTATTAAAATCTGGACAAATAATTAATTAAGTGTTTTAATTATATCTAAATTAAATACTTAATTAATTATGATGTTTTAAATATGTCTAAAATTGTTAATATGTATGGCCAAATTTAATGTGCAAATTATTGAGTTCATATTGAGTTCATATGCTGCTAATTTAATGTGTTTGAAATGCATTTAACTTGCTGATTTAATTTGCTGCAGGTTCATGAACGGATTGGTGCAATGTATGGGAGTGTGCATGCACAATTGAGGTTCAATGGATGGCATTTAAAGGAGCACATGCATTTGGGACGTTCATGCAAGAGGGAGTTGCTAAAAGTTCATGTATTTGAAGATTCATGGATCATATTTATGGGGGAAAATACATGGGACGTTTCATGCATGATTCATGCATTTTCAAGATGACCATTAAGTATTTTAGGCACATTAATGCCTCATTCAGCCAAGGGAGATGTAGGATCATTAAAGAGCTGCACATTCATGGAATTATGGAGATTCTTCAAGGCTAAGGATGCATGAATGCACCAAGTGAAGCATCATGATGGTTCGGCCAATTCATGTACCATCTTCAAGCATGAACTGGATTTTAATGCTATTTGTGTGAACATGTTAAATACCTGTGTGAACAGAATTTAAGTTAGTGTGAACAACATAGATGCCGAATATCAATAGGCATTTTAGGCTTATAAATAGCTTACTCGTTTATTGTAAAAGGTTACAGAATTTGATCAATTAAACTTAATAGAACTTTTGTTCTTGTGAGGTTACCTCCTCTCTTCTTTCGTTCGACTCTCGAAGCGACTTATCTAGCTTGCTAGTGGTGTCAATCCGAACTCCATTGAACTTATCACCGAATCGGTGTGGCGTTCAACCATCTTCCTATACCTTTGGTTCTTACCTCCATATAGGTAACGGGTCAAGGTCCGCTTCTATCCTTCATCAAAATTCACCTTAAGCAATATAAGACTCGGGGCAATACTTTTTAATATTGAATCATTCTTAAAGTTTGAGTTCTTTATCCATTTCCATTTATTTATCATCTTTGTAACTTAATTCTTTGTTAAATCGAACCTATCTTTCATCAAACCAAAACCCATCCTTTGAACCCATTTTGCCTACCTTCCGCTTATAAAACATTCAAACTCCATCTATCTACAAATTTGAACGAGCTTCTCGTCGATGATCGGGCATCTTAAGTGAACCCGACTCAATTAATCGGGCCGGATCACATCATTTGGTATCAGAGCTACTAAAACGAGGAGCACCGACGTTCGTAATAAGGCCACAAGTAGGTTCGAAACGTGAAAAAAAAATCAAAAAAAATTTTGAGTTGTAATTTAATTTTTTTTCCCTTGTATTTAGCTTACTATTGTATTGGAGTAACAAAAAAAATCAAAAAAAAAATTCGAAACAAAAAAATTTGATTGAAAAAAAAATTCAAAAAAATAGAAAAAAATCGAGCAAAAAAAAAGAAAAGAAAAAAAAGGTGAGCAAAAAAAAATCAAGTTTAAAAAAAAGTGAAAAGTCTTGCGAGTTTTTATTTTCTTCTCTTATTTACTCCGATCATCAAGTTTCCCTTCCTACCATTATTTACCATCCCAACGCCACATTTTAAACCAATTTTCTTCTTTATTCAGCCTACCCTACACCCGACATTATTCCTTGTAACCCATTTTGAAACCCACCCTCAAGCAGCAAATTAAGTCTATCGAGACGAATTACGAATTTGTGAGACGAGGTCGAGTGGTAAAAGGCAAGAGAGCGTGAGTTCATTCGAAAAAAGCCTAAAAGAGAGTTCAAACACGAGAGTGAGTGAACTTTTCTTTTTGAGCGAACTTGAGAGATTTGTGTTGAGAATTATTTTTTCTTTCTAATTTAACTTTTGTTTTCTAATATTTTGTTGAAGCATGTCTGAAGAATTTTCTGAATTTGAATTCCAAATGTGGAGACAAGAAATGCAAAGGATAATGCGATCTGAATTTCGACAATTCGACAAAGATAAAGAAGATTTGACATCTACTATCGTTGACATCAAGATTAGTGCAATCCTTCAAAGATTGGAAAATGAACCACAATGTGAAGATATGTTTCACACGCGTTGCCGTGTCCACGATAAAGTTTGTTGCCTCATTATTGATGGTGGAAGTAGGTCAAACATGGCTAGTATTCGAACGGTAAAAAAACTTGGCTTGGCCACTACCAAGCATCCATGACCCTATCAACTGCAAGGACTTGGTGTTGAAGGCAAATTTGAAGTTACTCAACAAGTGCGTGTTGCATTTTCCATCGGAAGATACCAAGACGAAGTCCTTTGTGATGTTGTGCCTATTCAAGTCTGCCATTTGTTGCTAGGAGAACCATGGCAATCGGTTCGCAAGGTCATTCACGATGAACGTACCAATAGGTATTCCTTCAAGCATCAAGGAAGGAAAATCACTTTAGCGTCGCTCACACCGGAACAAGTGCAAGAAGACCAATTCAAAATAAAGCAATCCATTGAGCGAGAAAAGGAGAAAGAGATTGAAAAAGAAATTGAAAGAAAACAAAAAGAAAACGAAGAAGAAAAAGAAATTGCAAAAGAAAAAGAAATTGAAAAAGTGAGAGAAAAAGAAAATGAAGAAAAGAAAATTGAAAAAGAAAAAGCGAAAAAAGAAATTGAAAGAGAGCTTGAAAAGAAATCAAGTGAAAAAGAAAGAGAGTCTATAAAAGAAACGAGTGTCATGGAAAAAGAAATTGAGATTGAAAAAGGATGTGAAAAAGAGAAAGAAATCGAAAAAGAAATTGAGATTGAACAAAAGTGTGAGGAAAAAGAGAAAATTGAAAAAGAAAGAAAAGACAATGAGTTAGAAAAAAAAACGAGAGAAAAGGAGGCAAAAGAGCAAGAAAAAGTGAGGAATCTGTTTACTAAACCACATGAGAATTTGTCTTGTTTTGTTTCCTCTTTTCAGGTCTCTGGAAGGCCAAGTGACGATAATTTTCAACTCCAATACCTCTCGAAGGAGAGAAGGTTCACTTTGGCTGAAAAAGGTAATGTTCTCAATGATCCGTATAAATTGTTCATTTTATCTGATTCCATTGAAAAGGAATGGAAATGTATTGTTGAGTATGGTATTGGCAAGATTTTTGATGAAGAACGAATAAATCAGCACCAACAAAATCTAGAATTGAGTGATCAAAAGTCGAGATATCATTTGCTTGGTTGTGTTGATCATGTGGATTATCTAATTTATGGTGTGAAATTTCCATGTTTTCATAAATCTTTTCGAATGAAATTTAAAGGGTTTGCTTGTTTGAATTTGAGTATGCTAACACTATCATTGTTTAATTTGTGTAAATTGTTGGAGATAAAAGGACTCTTTTTGCCATTTGGATCGAGTAGTCAAAATCATGTCTTTAATCCTGGAGTTTGCTATTATGAATCATCCATGAAAGAAAGCAAGCATCGTAAATTTTGTTTGAATGAATGTGTAAACAATCTTTGTTTGTATGATACTGATGTGATCCGGCTCGGTTGATTGAGTCGAGTTCACTTAAGTGCCCGATCGTCTACGAGGAGTAGTTGGAGTTGTCAAAATTAGGTGATTTAGGCTAAGGGTTGCGGAAGCTTTGAGAGGGTTTAGATGAGTGGTTTGGTGTTGATAAATTCGGTTTAGAATAGAAACAAGGTAGGTTAGAAAAATGTAATTGATGGAGATGGAAAAATAAAACTTAAACGTCAAGAATGTTCAATACTAAAAAGTATTGCCCGAGTCTTATATTGCTTAAGGTGAAATTTGTGGAAGGATAGAAGCGAACCTTGACCCAATACCTATATAGAGGTAAGAACCAAAGGTATAAAAATATGGTTGAACGCCACACCGATTCGGTGATAAGTTCAATGGAGTTCGGATTGACACCACTAGCAAGCTAGATAAGTCGCTTCGAGACTCGAACGAAAGAAGAGAGGAGGTAACCTCACAAGAACAATAGTTCATTCAAAAATTTGACAAAAAGTCCTTTTACAAAATGAAATAGCAAACTATTTATAGACTAAGTACTAGCTAGCCGAATGGTCATCTTCATGGCTAAGCAAATTAAGCTAGAAAATTCTAGAATTGAAGCATTAAGTTGTTGTAGCTAAATTCAGCTGATTGAAGTCCAATAGGCAGCTTCTTGACTAAGCAAATGAACTTGGAATGCTTGGAAAGGTGCATGGCAGCAGCTAGGTTCGGCCAATGAGCTTAAATGAGCTCATTAAGATGCAACTCTTGGCTGAAAAAATACCAGCATTAAAGGAGAACGTGAATGGCCAAAATAAGTGTGAAAAGTCAGCCTTGAAGAGTCCTTTAGGTGTGAACATGGCCAACTGAATAGACATGGGTGTGAACTCCAAGTGTGAACGGCATTATGCTGTTTTGGGGAATGAATTCGGTCAGCTGAACATTCACTTGAAGATCCATGTATGTGTCATCAAGTTCATTGAATCTGATGTGAATGCACCTTGCTAAATGTCTCTTCCAAATTCGGCTCACTTGAGGGCTGATGAATGCATGGGATGCCAATAGCTTTGTCTAGATTCGGCCAAGGTGTGAATGGACACTTCAAAAGATATCTTTTGGCCGAATAGGTGCATAGGAAATCCAATGGTCAGCCACCGATGCATGTAGGTGGATATTCATGCACTCTTCCATTCATTGTATTGAATCATTCATGCATCATCTTTAAGGCAACCATTCGTTGTAGGTAGTCATGCATGTACCCGAACATACATTGAACCAGAAATGTTCATGAATCCTCATTAATTGTGTTCCCACATGTGGATGTACCTACAAAAGATATAAACAAATTAGATTTAAGGTACATTCAGCTTAAATTAAATAATATCAAGACATATTTAACAAATTAAAATAAAGACATAAATAAAATATAATTAATAATAAATTCGGCTAGCTCAATGATAGTCAAAATTCTTGATGAGCTGAATTGAGCTAGAAAATTCAGTTATGAGTTGTAGTAAAAATAATTAAAATAAAACTATCACTCAAATTATTCAAATAATAAATTAACGAGCTGGAAAGAAGCTAAATTGAGCTCGATTGAGCTGACTTGAGCTCGAGTGAGCTGGAAACGAGCTAAACGGAGCTCAACGAAAAGGAATTGAACTATTTCAGCTTGCATGGATTTGCAAGCAATGCTTAGGGAGCTGGTCCAAAAGTGTGCCCAAGGCGTGGCCGTATCAGATACTTTGTCTTTAAGTTTGAAAATGAGCCATGTGAATCTTGTTGGTTTGTTAAGTCAAAATCAAAATTTTGTTTTCGGAGGATGTTCTCAACTGTGGACTAAAAGATCCGAACATGTTTTGAATGATAATGATTTTGAGTTGCTTAGTGCTCTTTCTATGAAGTCGGTCATGAAATTGCCAAATCAAATTGAAATGGCAAGAGAAAATTTTGTCTTTGACCCCGGTGAACACCATTCTATATCATTGCCTAAGGTAATCGAACCATGGAAAGTTGACTTCCAAAACCATAGCTATCAAATGCCTTGTGATTTATGTTTGTTTCCATCGAAGAAAAAGGTAAGAACGATTTCTATTTTTGACCCCGGTATTGGATTATTTGTTCAAACTGTGAATCAAATCTCAAAAAGTTCCTTTGTGTTTAATCTTCATCGTGTCACTAATTCGTTTTATTCTTTTAAAGGTGACAATGTGAAGTGGTACCCTCCTAAAGAGGGAGGGCATGCGAATGAGCTTCTTTTGATCTGAGTTAATTGTGGCTTTCAGAATCTTCAACGATTTTTCGCAAGTAAATGGCCCGATTTGGGGACAAATCGCTTTAAAGAGGGAGGGGATGATACGACCATGCCCTGGGCACACTTTTGGATCAGCTCCCTAAGCATTGTTTGCAAATCCATGCGAGCTGAATTAGTTCAATTTCATTTCGTTAAGCTCCGTTTAGCTCGTTTCCAGCTCACTCGAGCTCAAGTCAACTCACTCAAGCTCAATTCAGCTCAATCTTAACCCAATGAGCTTATTTTTAGCTTTCTTTAGCTTGCATTTATTTTGCTGAAATAAACCATTTAATTTGTCATTAGTTAAATTAGTTGTTTATCTTAAGTTAGTTAATTTGTTAAAATCTGGACAAATAATTAATTAAGTGTTTTAATTATATCTAAATTAAATACTTAATTAATTATGATGTTTTAAATATGTCTAAAATTGTTAATATGTATGGCCAAATTTAATGTGCAAATTATTGAGTTCATATGCTGCTAATTTAATGTGTTTGAAATGCATTTAACTTGCTGATTTAATTTGCTGCAGGTTCATGAACGGATTGGTGCAATGTATGGGAGTGTGCATGCACAATTGAGGTTCAATGGATGGCATTTAAAGGAGCACATGCATTTGGGACGTTCATGCAAGAGGGAGTTGCTAAAAGTTCATGTATTTGAAGATTCATGGATCATATTTATGGGGGAAAATACATGGGACGTTTCATGCATGATTCATGCATTTTCAAGATGACCATTCAAGTATTTTAGGCACATTAATGCCTCATTCAGCCAAGGGAGATGTAGGATCATTAAAGAGCTGCACATTCATGGAATTATGGAGATTCTTCAAGGCTAAGGATGCATGAATGCATCAAGTGAAGCATCATGATGGTTCGACCAATTCATGTACCATCTTCAAGCATGAACTGGATTTTAATGCTATTTGTGTGAACATGTTAAATACCTGTGTGAACAGAATTTAAGTTAGTGTGAACAACATAGATGCCGAATATCAATAGGCATTTTAGGCTTATAAATAGCTTACTTGTTTATTGTAAAAGGTTACAGAATTTGATCAATTAAACTTAATAGAACTTTTGTTCTTGTGAGGTTACCTCCTCTCTTCTTTCGTTCGAGTCTCGAAGCGACTTATCTAGCTTGCTAGTGGTGTCAATCCGAACTCCATTGAACTTATCACCGAATCGGTGTGGCGTTCAACCATCTTCCTATACCTTTGGTTCTTACCTCCATATAGGTAACGGGTCAAGGTCCGCTTCTATCCTTCATCAAAATTCACCTTAAGCAATATAAGACTCGGGGCAATACTTTTTAGTATTGAATCATTCTTAAAGTTTGAGTTCTTTATCCATTTCCATTTATTTATCATCTTTGTAACTTAATTCTTTGTTAAACCGAACCTATCTTTCATCAAACCAAAACCCATCTTTTGAACCCATTTTGCCTACCTTCCGCTTATAAAACATTCAAACTCCATCTATCTACAAATTTGAACGAGCTTCTCGTCGACGATCGGGCATCTTAAGTGAACCCGACTCAATTAATCGGGCCGGATCACATCAGGCCCTTTGACATTTTGGCTTGATTTTCAACTAAGTATGTATGGATTTCTTGATTGGGCTTGGAATCTTCTTATTGGGCCTTGCCTTCAAGAATTTAGGCTTGTGATCCATCTCCTACCGAAATTGGGTCGTTGATGCTCGTAACGGAGATCCAATGCGTTTTACCTACAAGATTCGATTTCTTAGACCAAGATTTCCAAGATTTAAAATCTTGATTTTCTTGATTCTTGAAATCGCTCCAAACAGTAAAATTGGGCCAAGATTCGGTTTCTTAATTTTCTTGAAAACAAGAAAGTGAATCTTGATTTTCTCGTTCCTTCGTGTACGCATCTAAGGCCTTGCTAACAAACTCCTGAATGGTCCCATTTAGTTTGGAACGCATTTGTCGGGCCTTTGATCTCGTTATTGGGCCTTATGGTAATTTGATCCCATTACGTTCTTGAACTTGGATTGGGCCTTTGTGACTCATATCATTCCCCCCTTCCTCAAAACGATTCGTCCTCGAGTCTGAAAAATCAAATGGGGACAAGTCAGCCACATTAAAAGTAGAACTTACATTGTACACACCAGGTAGATCAATTTTATAGGCATTGTCGTTGATCTGCTCGAGTACTTGGAAAGGCCCATCGCCCCTTGGGTCCAACTTGGTCTTTCTTTTTGTAGGAAATAATTCTTTCCTCAAATGGACCCAAACCCAATCTCCGGGTTCTAGGACAACCCGTTTGCGCCACTTGTTTGCTTTGTTGGTGTTGGCATCATTTGTTTTGGCTATTCGATGCCTAGCCTTCTCATGTAAGGATTTCACCAACTCAGCTTTCTGTTCGCCATCTAAATTAACAATGTGTTCAAGAGGTAATGGCGCAAGATCAAGTACTGTTAGTGGGTTAAAACGATAAACAAGTTCAAATGGAAAATAACCCGTTGTAGAATGAATAGATCTATTATATGATAATTCAACAAATGGTAGGCATTCTTCCCAATTTCTAATATTCTTTCCCACAACAGATCGCAATAAAGTCCCTAAGATCCGATTAACTACTTTAGTTTGGCCATTAGTTTGGGGGTGACATGTAGTAGAATAAAGTAATTTAGTACCAAGCTTACCCCACAATACCTTCCAAAAGTGGCTAAGGAATTTGACATCTCTGTCAGAAACAATTGTTTTAGGGATGCCATGAAGTCTTACCACCTCTTTGAAGAATAAGTCCGCCACATGTGTAGCATCATCTGTTTTGTGACAAGGAATAAAATGTGTCATCTTTGAAAACCTGTCAACAACAACAAATATACTATCTCTTCCTTTCTTACTTCGAGGCAAACCTAAAATAAAATCCATGGATAAATCTACCCAAGGTGAAGTAGGAATCGGTAGAGGAGTGTAAAGGCCATGAGGCATTACCTTAGATTTTGCTTGTTTGCATGTAATGCACTTGGAACATACCTTTTCGACATCCTTCTTCATATGTGGCCAATGGAAGTAATCTTGCAAGACGTCTAGTGTTTTGGCCACTCCAAAATGTCCCATCAAACCCCCACTATGGGCCTCATGAATCAATAAGTCTCTCATAGAACACTTTGGTATGCATAACCTTTTTATACGAAAAAGAAAACCATCTACAAGATAAAAGTTTTCAAAAGTAGTATGTCCACAATTCTTATAGATATGGCCGAAATCAGCATCATCATCATATAGCTCCTTAATATGTTCAAACCCTAAGACTTTAGCATTCAATGTAGTTGTTAAAGTATATCGTCTAGACAAAGCATCTGCAACTACATTATCTTTACCTGTTTTATATTGTATCACATAAAGAAACGTTTCAATGAATTCTACCCATCGGGCATGTCGTTTACTCAACTTACCTTGTCCCTTTAACCATTTAAGGGATTCATGATCTGTATGTGATGTGAGCTTGCCTACGAACCAAATGGAGAACGAACAAGAAGCCATCAAGCTGCCCATTGGTCCAATAACGTGAGCTAGAGCTAAACGATTCAAAGATGCTATTTTAGCAATGGTGGAACGGGTTGAGGAAAATGATAGCAAGGAGTTTAAAAACGAGCTGAACATATTCAACTTCTTTGAAGCTGAATTTTGTTTTAGCTAATTAATTTGATGCTGGAATTTAGACCATTTAAATAAACATTTAAATAAGTTTCATTATAGCTTTTAAATATGTCTTAATTAATTTAAGTGTTTAATATGTCTTGATTTAGTTAAATTAAAGATGTCTTGATGTCATTTAGTTTGTCTAAATTATTACATGTTTTAAATTTGTCCAGCCGAATTTATGTGTTATGATTTGTTAATATTTAAGTTGTCTCAATGTTATTTAGGATGTTCACATTATACTTTAATTTAGTTCAGCTGAATTTGCTTGAAATTAATTAAGTTCATGTGTGTCTTTAGGTGCAGCCGAATTTGAAGATGAATTGGGTAGATTCATGCATGGAGATTCAATGGATTTGAAGATGCATGTGCAGCTGATTTAATGCATTAAAGCTGATTAATCTTTGGAGTTTTTTTTCAAGGCAACTATTCAGCCAAAGTGACCAAGCTTTTCATCTTTTCAAGGTTGGCCGATTCTCTTCTCAAGGAAGTATAAAGGCTGTTCACACTATGGCTGTTCGGTTCAGCCATGTTCACACCTCATGGCCCTTCAAAACCATCCGTTCACACTTCTAAATGGCTGTTCAAATTGCCAATTAATGCTGGTAATTTTTCAGCAATAGTTGCTTCATGAATGACCCCATTATGTTCATTGATCGAGCCTAGCCTATTCATGCACATCCAAGATGTTCAAGGTGCATTTTCCCATCTAGAAGATGACCATTGGAGCTCTCATTCAGCCGAATCTACATGGGCTAATAATTTTGCATTCATGCTGAATTTTAGTTCATTGTTTACTTAGAAACTAAGTCTTGAATTTGTCCATTCGGCTACTAGTAGAAAGGCTATAAATAGTTGTTAAATTTCTTGTAAAAGGACTTTTGACAAATCTCTGAATGAAATATCATTTTAGTGAGGCAATTCACTCTCTTTATTCTTCAAAGCTCAATTGACTTATCTTTACGAGTGGCGTCAATCTGACTTTGTTTCGAACTTATCACCATAAGGTGTGGCGTTCCAACTATACCGAAGGTTCCTATTTTGCTAAATAAAGGGTCTCGGTTTTATCTACCATTTCTTTCCTTTTCTTTGAAACCTTTAAGCCCGGGTCCTTATTTGTTAATAAGGGTTCGTTCTTGTTTCATTGGAAACCATTTATCCCCATTTTGCTTCCTAATTCATTTAAAACTAATATAACTTATCTTATTAAATTTTGAACTAAATCGACACTACCTAAATTTGATTGGGAACATAATATGACTCATCACATCATCCGAATCGAGATCGTATCAGTTGGTATCAGAGCTGGTTAATTTAGGTACGTAAATTATAGATTCAAAAAAATCAAAAAAATTGAAAAAAAAATTTTGAAAAAAAAAATTTGCATACGGTCTAGGTGCGGATGAAAAGAACGTGAAAGATCCGTAAAAAAAAGAGTCTGGAGACACTTCAACAAAAATTTTTCTAAAATCACATTCTACACTCCTTTAAGCCCATTTTAGTGAATTTTCACGCTATTAAAAAAAATTCAATTAGTGAATCCATTTTATACGCCACATCTTAAGCCTTTCTTTCTTTCGAGCCTACCCTAAACCATACGACTTTCCCTTGCAAAACCCCTTGAAGCCGACCCACAAGTGTGGATAAACCTAAGTAGCTTTTCAGAATATCGAGAGTTGGATTTGAGAGGTAAAAGGCAAGAGAGTACATCAAGATAAAAGCCGAAAATAGAGTGAAACACGAGAGGAGTGAATTCTTTTCTTGTGAGTGAATTGTGAGGTTTTTTTTGGTGAGGATATTTTCTTAATTTTAATCATCATGTCAAGGAGCCCGGAACGACGAGCAACAAGTGGAGGAGCCTCGAATGCCGCTGGTGGAGGAGTTAATCTTCAACCAAGGAGAAACGTTCCCGGAGGTGGAGTGCCTGATCTACAAGTTCAAGCAATCGTGCGAGAAATTTCTCGTTTGTTCCAACCTAATTTGATTCCCTTTATGAACGAATGGAACAAATGGAGGAACGAAGCCAACGTGCGAACACCCCTCCTATTCCGAGAAGAGAGCGAGAACGTCCATGGCAACATGCAAATGATCTATATGAAGCAAGTGACGTTGAAAGTGATCGAGCTTCACGACAAAGTGCAAGGCGACAAGGCCAACGAGCACGGGACCAAGAGATCGAGAGAGGACCGATGATGATTTAAAAAACATTAAAATGGCGATTCCTGCTTTTCAAGGAAGGTCGGATCCCGAGGCCTATCTTGAATGGGAGAAGAAGGTGGAGTTAGTTTTCGAGTGCCACAATTACTCGAAAGCAAGAAGGTAAAGTTAGCTGCTATAGAATTCTCTGAATACGCCATAATATGGTGGGATCAACTCACGATGAGCCGAAGACGCAATGGCGAACGTCCCGTGTCTACATGGGCGGAAATCAAAGCCATAATGAGAAAGCGATTCATTCCTGCTTACTATCACCGGGAGTTGTATCAAAAGCTCCAAAGCTTAACTCAAGGCCAACGAAGCGTGGAGGATTACTACAAGGAAATGGAAGTGGCCATGATCCGCGCCGATGTGGAGGAAGATCGAGAAGCCACCATGGCTCGATTTCTCACCGGCCTTAACCGAGATATTGCAAATATTGTGGAGCTACACCATTATGTCGAGGTCATTGATATGGTCCATATGGCCATAAAGGTTGAAAAACAATTAAAGAGAAAGGTACGTTCGTTCTTTCCCTAATACTTCTTCTACGACTAAGTGGGGGCAAGGGTCCAACAAACGAGACTTGCCGAGTCGAAATAAAGAAGTAAGTGGAGCTACCAAATTCAACAAACCGATTGCCGAATCGAGTAAAGGAAAGATGGATGCCCAACCAAATAGATCCGAGACATCAAATGCTTCAAATGTCTTGGAAGGGGCCACATCGCAAGCCAATGCTCGAACCGAAATGCGATGTTTGTTCGAGATGATGGAGAAATTGAATCCGAAAGTGAACAAGAGAACGAGGCTGTTGAACAACTCGAAGAAGAGGAAGACATCGAACAAGCCGAGAATGGAGAAATCTTGGTTGTGAAAAGAAGTCTCACTTTGCAAGGTGCCGAAAATGATCAACAACGCGAAAACATCTTCCATACGCGATGTCAAGTGCAAGGTAAGATTTGTTGCGTGATAATCGATGGGGGAAGTTGTACAAATATGGCTAGTACGTTGATGGTGGAGAAACTCAGATTGGCCACCACCAAACATCCCTATCCGTATAAACTCCAATGGCTTAACGACGGTGGAGAATTGAAGGTAACAAAACAAGTGCTCATTTCATTCACAATCGGAAAATATCAAGATGAAGTGATGTGCGACGTTGTATCGATGCATGCGGGGCATCTTCTTTTGGGACGTCCGTGGCAATTCGACAAGCGAGCAATTCATGATGGTTACACAAATCGGTTCTCTTTCAAACATATGGGACGAATGGTGACTCTAGCTCCGTTATCACTGAAACAAGTGTACGAAGATCAACTCAAAATGAGGAGTTCGATTGAAAAATCAAAAGAAATCGAGAGAGAGCAAAAAAATGAAAAGAATAAAGAAAAGAGTGAAGAAAAGAAGAAAAACAAAAAGATGAGTGATAAAAAAGAGAGAGTGATTCAAAAGAAAAAGAAATGAGTGATGAGATTGAAAAAAAGAATTTGTTTGTAAAAGAGAGGGAAGTTCGAAAATCGATGCTATTGAAACAACCATTGTTGGTTCTTTTGTACAAGGAGAGCTTGCTTGGCACTAACGAATTTGATGACAAATTGCCTTCTTCTATTTTGTCTGTGTTGCAGGAATTTCAAGACGTATTCCCGGAAGAAATCCCGAGTGGGTTACCACCTATTCGTGGAATTGAACACCAAATCGATCTTGTGCCAGGAGCCGCAATTCCAAACCGACCTGCTTACCGAAGCAATCCTGAAGAGACGAAAGAATTACAAAAGCAAGTAAATGAACTCCTTGAAAAGGGCTATGTGCGTGAAAGCCTTAGTCCATGCGTCGTGCCTGTTTTACTAGTTCCGAAGAAGGATGGAACGTGGAGGATGTCGTGGACTGCCGTGCTATAAACAAAATAACTATCAAGTATCGTCATCCTATACCACGATTGGATGATATGCTTGACGAGCTAAGTGGCACGAGTTTATTTTCAAAAATCGACCTTAAGAGCGGTTATCACCAAATACGGATGCGTGAGGGAGATGAGTGGAAGACTGCGTTCAAAACGAAGCATGGGCTTTACGAATGGCTCGTTATGCCATTTGGCTTAACGAACGCCCCAAGCACATTCATGAGGCTTATGAATCACGTTTTAAGACCTTTTATTGGTAGATTTTGCGTAGTATACTTCACGATATATTGATCTATAGTAAAAATTTGGATGAACATATTTTACATTTAAAATCTGTTTTGGAAGTATTGAGAAAAGAAACCTTGTATGCTAATTTGAAGAAATGTGATTTCTGCACTAACAAGGTTGTGTTTTTAGGTTTTGTTGTCAGCTCGGAGGGTCTTGAAGTCGATCAAGAGAAGATCAAGGCGATCCAAGAATGGCCCCGTCCGACGAATGTCTCCCAAGTCTGAAGTTTCCATGGACTAGCAAGTTTTTACCGTCGATTCGTGCCAAATTTCAGCACCTTAGTCGCACCTTTAACCGGGGTTATTCGTAAGAATTCCAACTTCATTTGGGGAGAGGAACAAGAAAAATCCTTTTTGAAAATTAAAGATTGTCTAACTCATGCACCGTTATTAGCTTTGC
Organism: Gossypium hirsutum; assembly: GCF_007990345.1. Classification (NCBI taxonomy): domain Eukaryota; kingdom Viridiplantae; phylum Streptophyta; class Magnoliopsida; order Malvales; family Malvaceae; genus Gossypium; species Gossypium hirsutum. The sequence continues at coordinate 43,676,093 of NC_053441.1, read as the reverse complement.
CTAACTTTGATAAAACTTTCGAGTTAGAATGTGATGCATCAGGTTTAGGCATTGGAGCTGTGTTGATGCAAGATGGTCGTCCTATTGCCTATTTTAGCGAGAAACTGAATGGTGCTGTCTTAAACTATCCAACATATGACAAGGAGCTCTATTCGTTGATCCGAGCCTTAGAAACGTGGCAACACTATCTTTGGCCCAAGGAATTCGTCATACACACCGATCATGAGTCCTTGAAGTATTTAAAGGGGCAACACAAGTTGAATAAGCGACACGCTAAGTGGGTAGAATTTCTCGAATCTTTTCCCTACGTTATTAAATATAAGAAAGGTAAGGAAAACGTAGTGGCTGATGCACTATCTCGAAGGTATGCGTTGCTAAATATTTTGGATGGTAAGTTAATAGGGTTTGTATTTCTTAAAGATTTATATGTCAACGATGCTGACTTTGGTGAATTCTTTAGATTATGTGCCAAGGGAGCCTATGAGAAGTACTATCGACATGATGGGTACTTATTCCGAGAAGGAAAGCTTTGTATACCCCAAGGTTCCATACGAGAAGTGTTGATCGAAGAAGCCCATAGCGGAGGATTAATGGGGCACTTTGGTGTTGCTAAGACATTAGCTACATTGCACGAACATTTCTTTTGGCCCAAGATGCGACGAGATGTCGAACGATTTTGTAATAGATGCATTGCGTGCAAACGGGCTAAGTCACGAATTAAGCCCCACGGTTTGTATAAACCATTACCTATTCCCGAAACCCCTAGGTCTATATCTCCATGGATTTTGTGCTAGGTTTACCTAGGAGTAAGAATGGCCGAGATTCAATATTTGTGGTTGTAGATAGGTTCTCAAAAATGGCCCATTTTATAGCATGTCATAAAACTGATGATGCCGTTAATATTGCTAACTTATTTTTCAAAGAGGTGGTCAGGTTGCATGGCATGCCTAGAACGATCGTGTCCGACCGAGATGCAAAATTCATTAGCCATTTTTGGAGGACACTATGGGGGCGTCTTGGAACGAAGTTGCTGTTTTCAACACTTGCCATCCGCAAACGGACGACCAAACCGAAGTGGTCAACGGATTCTGTCTACATTGCTTCGAGCTATTATTCGAAGAATTTGAAGGCTTGGGAAGAATGCTTACCACATGTGGAGTTTGCGTATAATCGAGCTGTTCATTCAGCTACCAAATTTTCTCCTTTTGAAATTGTCTATGGTTTCAATCCATTAACTCCACTTGATTTATTGCCATTGCCTTCTAATCAACTTGTTCATGTAGATGGGAAGCGCAAAGCTGATTTCGTCAAGCAATTGCACCAACGAGTTCGAGACAATATTGAGGCCAAGACCAAGAACTATAGCAACATGCTAACAAAGGTCGTAAGCGAGTTGTGTTTGAACCAGGAGATTGGGTTTGGTTGCATATGCGCAAGGAGAGATTTCCTATGCAAAGGCGATCCAAACTTCTCCGAGAGGGGATGGACCGTTTCAAGTCCTTGAGCGAATTAACGATAACTCCTATAAATTGGACTTGCCTGGTGAATATAATGTTAGCGCGACTTTTAACGTTTCTGATTTGTCTCCGTTTGATGCAGATTCCGGTTTGAGGACAAATCGTTCTGAAGAGGAGGGGAATGATGTGAGCTGCCTACGAACCAAATGGAGAACGAACAAGAAGCCATCAAGCTGCCCATTGGTCCAATAACGCGAGTAGAGCTAAACGATTCAAAGATGCTATTTTAGCAATGGTGGAACGGGTTGAGGAAAATGATAGCAGGAGTTTAAAAACGAGCTGAACATATTCAACTTCTTTGAAGCTGAATTTCGTTCTAGCTAATTAATTTGATGCTGGAATTTAGACCATTTAAATAAACATTTAAATAAGTTTCATTATAGCTTTTAAATATGTCTTAATTAATTTAAGTGTTTAATATGTCTTGATTTAGTTAAATTAAAGATGTCTTGATGTCATTTAGTTTGTCTAAATTATTACATGTTTTAAATTTGTCCAGCCGAATTTATGTGTTATGATTTGTTAATATTTAAGTTGTCTCAATGTTATTTAGGATGTTCACATTATACTTTAATTTAGTTCAGCTGAATTTGCTTGAAATTAATTAAGTTCATGTGTGTCTTTAGGTGCAGCCGAATTTGAAGATGAATTGGGTAGATTCATGCATGGAGATTCAATGAATTTGAAGATGCATGTGCAGCTGATTTAATGCATTAAAGCTGATTAATCTTTGGAGTTTTTTTTCAAGGCAACTATTCAGCCAAAGTGACCAAGCTTTTCATCTTTTCAAGGTTGGCCGATTCTCTTCTCAAGGAAGTATAAAGGCTGTTCACACTATGGCTGTTCGGTTCAGCCATGTTCACACCTCATGGCCCTTCAAAACCATCCGTTCACACTTCTAAATGGCTGTTCAAATTGCCAATTAATGCTGGTAATTTTTCAGCAATAGTTGCTTCACGAATGACCCCATTATGTTCATTGATCGAACCTAGCCTATTCATGCACATCCAAGATGTTCAAGGTGCATTTTCCCATCTAGAAGATGACCATTGGAGCTCTCATTCAGCCGAATCTACATGGGCTAATAATTTTGCATTCATGCTGAATTTTAGTTCATTGTTTACTTAGAAACTAAGTCTTGAATTTGTCCATTCAGCTACTAGTAGAAAGGCTATAAATAGTTGTTAAATTTCTTGTAAAAGGACTTTTGACAAATCTCTGAAGGAAATATCATTTTAGTGAGGCAATTCACGCTCTTTATTCTTCAAAGCTCAATTGACTTATCTTTACGAGTGGCGTCAATCTGACTTTGTTTTCGAACTTATCACCATAAGGTGTGGCGTTCCAACTATACCGAAGGTTCCTATTTTGCTAAATAGAGGGTCTCGGTTTTATCTACCATTTCTTTCCTTTTTTTGAAACCTTTAAGCCCGGGTCCTTATTTGTTAATAAGGGTTCATTCTTGTTTCATTGGAAACCATTTATCCCCATTTTGCTTCCTAATTCATTTAAAACCAATATAACTCATCTTATTGAATTTTGAACTAAATCGACACTACCTAAATTCGATCGGGAACATAATACGACTCATCACATCATCCGAATCGAGCTCGTATCATATTCGAACGGTAAAAAAACTTAGCTTGGCCACTACCAAGCATCCACGACCCTATCAACTGCAAGGACTTGGTGTTGAAGGCAAATTTGAAGTTACTCAACAAGTGCGTGTTGCATTTTCGATCGGAAGATACCAAGACGAAGTCCTTTGTGATGTTGTGCCTATTCAAGTCTGCCATTTGTTGCTAGGAGAACCATGGCAATCGGATCGCAAGGTCATTCACGATGAATGTACCAATAGGTATTCCTTCAAGCATCAAGGAAGGAAAATCACTTTAGCGCCGCTCACACCGGAACAAGTGCAAGGAGACCAATTCAAAATTAAGTAATCCATTGAGTGAGAAAAGGAAAAAGAGATTGAAAAAGAAATCAAAAAAGTGAGAGAAAAAAATGAAGAAAAGAAAATTGAAAAAGAAATTGAGAATGAAAAAAAATTGAAAAAGTAAAAGCGAAAAAAGAAATTGAAAGAGAGCTTGAAAAGAAATCAAGTGAAAAAGAAAGAGAGTCTGTAAAAGAAACGAGTGAAGTGAGTAATCACGAAAAAGAGAGGAATTTTTTTGCTAACCCCCTTTTGAAATTACCTTGTGATTTTTCTTTGTTTCAGGTTTGCAAGATTCCATCCACGGATTGGTTCCAACTTCATTACCTTTCTACCGAGAGACGTTTTCAATTGATTGAAAGAGGTAAGTTGGAAGATAAAAAAGATTGTCACATTTCCAATGGTAAGCAAGGTAAGGGTTCCTTGTTGAGCGAGTTTCAACTCATTTACTCACATGTTTATGACAAGATTGCTGCAAATTGTTTTTGCGAAAGGGTTTTTCCCATTGAATTGGTTAATTTTCGTTCATCTATTATTTATGATTTTGTTTCAACTAGTGCTTTGAAAAGTTTTTTCTATGATAAGTTTATTGTTGGCAATTTTATTGAAGGCATTCGATTAGATCAGCATGAACAAAGTGTGATAGTGTGCGATAAAGATTATTCACATACAAAGTTCGATTTGTTTGATTATCATATTCTGAATGATGGTGATTACACCTTCCATAGTGGTAAGAAGTGTTTTCCTATTGATGAGTATGGTATTGGCAAGAATTTTACTGAAGTACAAATAAATCCGCACAAACAAATTTTGAACTCTTGTGATAAAAAGTTGGCATGTGAAACGCCTAGTCTACTTGTGTGTGGTGATAATTTGAATTTTCTGTTTTTTTGCGTAAATTCCCCATGTCTGAACAAGTCTATTCGAATGAGATTTACGATGTATGAATGTTTGAACATATGCATGCTCAAATTCTTTTTGTTCCACTTGTGTGAATTGTTGGTAATTAAGAAATTCGCACTGCATTTTGGAACGAGTGAACAATATCGTGTGTTAAACCCTGGAGTTCGCTATTCTGGTTCATCTTTGAGAGAAGGCAAGCATTGTAAATTTTGTTTGAATGACCAAGTAAACAATCGTTGCTTGTATGATGCTTTGTCACTAAGTTTGAAAACGAGACGTGTGAATCTTGTTGGCTTGTTAAGACAAAATCAAATTTTTGATTGTGGAGAATGTTGTTTATTTTTGTTTAACAGAATCGAGACATATGAATGTTTAAAGGCATGCTTGTTTAATTTTCTTTTGATCCGAATATGTGATAAGACGATGGCATGTAAAATGGTTAGTGCATTTGAATTTGAAGATGGTGTCTCAAATCTGCCTTGCTATATAAATTCTGCATGTTCAAGTAAGATTGATCGAGTGGAACTTAGATTACATGATCATTTGGAGGACTCCTTGATAAATTTTGATTATAAATTTGATTTGATTCTGATGCATCCTTTATTACCAAGTATGGAAAACCATTGTGAACAGGTAAGATCCACTTCTACATTTGATCCCGGCATTGGATTATGCATTCTAATTTTGAATAAGATTCTGGAAAGATTGTTTGAGTTTATAAATTTTAGTGTGATATGAGCTCGTCCATGAAGATAGGTGCCGAATCCATGGAGTTGCCTTTGGGGCCAATTACTCGAGCACGTGCCAAGAAGTTCCAAGATGCTGTAGCAAGCTATATTGCTCGATTGTGGAGTGATGGGTTGATTGCCCATAAAACGCCCAGCTCAACTAGCTTGATTCGCAATTTCCTACAAGCTGATTTTAGCTTGTGTCAACTCAATTTAGCTCAATTCGGCACTTAATTAGTTCAAGGAGCTGATTAAATTTATTTTTAATAAATTTAGTTAGTTGTGTTAGTTTAGAATCAGCTCAAATCATTTAATTAAATAAATGTGTCTTAATCTGGACATTTTTAATTCAGCTTATTAAATATGTTTTATATTAGTACATGCCTTTAATATGTCCATATTAAGTCATAAATTAAATGTGTTTAGTTTAATTACAAAGTTTTAATGTGTCTTGACTAAGACAAATTTATTAGTGGCTGCTAATTAATTTGTCTTAGCCGAATTAATGTGCAGAATTTTAATATGTCCAGCTGCTGATTTCATGAGTATTAAACTTGTCCTAATCACATTTATTTGATGTTTTTCAGCTAGCTTAATGGCAAAGAAAGCTCATAAAGAAGGAGCATGTATTTGGGCACATGCATGGACGGCATTTAAAGTGCAGCTGCCTTGTGTTTCCAGCTGACTTTTCGTGCAGCTCAATGGACTTCTAGCTGCTGTTTTTGAGCTTCTCCAAGGGCCAATTTCGTGGAGAGCAATGGCCAAAGAGTGTATCATAAATTCCAGCAGCCAATTCACTTGGTGGCTACTCATATTCGGCCAAAGAAGCATAATTTTTGAAGCTGTCCATTTCTCTTCTCCATAGCAGCAATTAAGCTATTTTAAAACATTAGTTGAATGTGAATTATCATCATTAAAAGGGCCAGCCGAATCATCTCTTCTAGAAGGATAAGATTCAGATTTTTGTTCATCAATGTATTTGGGAAATTTCTAGGAAGTTTCCTATAGAAACTTAAGGCATAAGAATCTGATTAATAGGCTATTCGGCTGCCTTAGTCCAGCCTATAAATAGACCATGTAATTCACATTTTGGAGGTTAATGAACAATTTGATAGCTTTGCTAAATTGTGAGGTTATTTTCAACTCTCGTTATTCTCCAAAAACTTGTGAGACTTATCAAACATCTTTGTGGCGTCAAACTTGTTTTTGTTTCTTCCCGAACTTATCACTTTAATCCCAAAAGTGTGGCGTTCGATTCATACTAAGGTTCCTATCACCATTGATAGTGGGTCGAAGTTTCTTTCCATTTAACAAACCTTCCATCCATCCTTACCAACCTAAGCATTCTCCTAAGTTACGGGTTAACACATTCCTATTGTGTTAGTTCGGCTTTCGAATCCTTAGCCAAATTGCTTCCATTGTTTTCTAATTCATTTCCTAAACCAACAAAACATTTTTGAGCCTAAATAAACCTCTTTCTTCTAGCCTATTTTGTAAAGCCTCAATTTACTCCTAATTCACGATCGGGCGATCTTTACGACTCAATTCGATCTCGAGGTGAGGGCGTATCATAGTGTCACTAATTCGTTCCATTTCTATGTAGGTGACACTTTGGAATGGTTTCCTCCTAAAGAGGGAGGGCATAGAACTAAATCATTTTCTTTTCAAACCATTTGTGGTTCTTGGAGTTTTAAAAAAAATACTTTTCGGATCATGAACAAAAGGGCTTGTGATCTCGAAAAATTTTTCGTGAGCAAGTGGCCCGATTTGAGGACAAATCGTCTTCAAGAGGGAGGGTATGATGTGATCTCAATCGCATCATGTTGTGGCACCACTCGTTGCTATCATGATTGGCCTAAACACGAGGGCCCCAAGTGCAAGATGAAGCTGATAGAGGAATGTGCGCGGACCAAGATCGAGTCGTCAAGTCACGGGAAACTTCTACGAAAGCTCTAAACGAACAGATCTAAAAATTAAAACAAAGAACAAGATTAAAAGCAAATCTGATTTGAATTGAAATTCCCCAAATTGAAAGCAAAGAAATAGAATAAACGAATCAAACGGAATTGAAAGTATGGAAAGGATGCGAATCTGCCAAGGGATTGATTCGGCCAAGAATGCCTAATTTTCAGCAATCAATTGATCCCCAAATTGAAAGAGATCCAATCGGCCAAACCCTAGGAATTGGGGATTTTTGGGTTCGAATGGGTGCTGCCAATAGGAGAACAACTTAAACGATGAGATCTTGAGTTTAATCAATGCTGGAAAACAAACAAGAACAGCAAAATATTAGATGAGAAATCGGCACAAGTATAAGCAAAGAAAAGTAAAGAAAGAAATCGAAAACAGCAAGAATTAAAGGATAAGTCCTAAAGATCCTTGAAATCCCGAAAGATTTCACAAATCTCTTCAAACGGCTCTAATCTCCCTCCAAAGAATATCGATGGCAAGAAGAAGGTTGAAGATGGCTCCCACAATCAAAAGATTGTTAAAACAACTTCTAAAGAAAACTCAAGAGAGAATTCTTGGAGAAAACCCCAAAGAAAATTCTGCACTCAACAAATCTAAAATTTGATAGAAAAAATAATAATAAGATCTTTACAAAGGGTGGCTGGCCAATGCTTATATAGGCCTCCAACAAATCCTAATCTAATTAGAAAACCTAAAAAATTTAAACTTAATTAAAAAAAACAAAGGAAAATTCAGCCATGCATCCTATTGGGCTGTTTTGGGCCGAATTTAACATGTGAATTCTTCTTGAGACATGATTCAAGAAAATGTTAGAAAATCGAAAGATAGAATAAATAGTAAATGAACCTCACCAATTCAAAATCCTCACCAATCTCTCACAAAGAAATAATGATTTTCACTCGCACTCGTGTTTAGACTCAATTTTTGGCTTTTTCTTTTGATGTATTTCACTCTTGCCTTTTTCCACTCAACCTCTTCTCACAATTTCGTGATTTGTCTCGGTAGACTTAATTTGTTGCTTGAGGGTCGGTTTCAAATTGGTTACAAGGGATAATGTCGGTTGTAGGGTAGGCTGAATAAAGAAGAAAATTGGTTTAAAGTGTGGCGTTGGGATGGGTAAATAATGGTAGGAAGGGAAACTTGATGAATGGAGTAAATAAGAGAAGAAAATAAAAACTCGCAAGACTTTTCACTTTTTTTTTTAAACTTGATTTTTTTTTGCTCACCTTTTTTTTCTTTTTTTTTGCTCGATTTTTTTTCACTTTTTTTTGAATTTTTTTTCAATCAAATTTTTTTTTTCGAATTTTTTTTCTGAATTTCTTCTCTTTTTTTTAAATCCAATACAATAGTAAACAAAATACAATAGTAAACATTAGTACTCCTTGTTTTAGTAGCTCTGATACCAAATGATGTGATCCGGCCCGATTGATTGAGTCGGGTTCACTTAAGATGCCCGATCGTCGACGAGAAGCTCGTTCAAATTTGTAGATAGATGGAGTTTGAATGTTTTATAAGTGAAAGGTAGGCAAAATGGGTTCAAAGGATGGGTTTTGGTTTGATGAAAGATAGGTTCGATTTAACAAAGAATTAAGTTACAAAGATGATAAATAGATGGAAATGGATAAAGAACTCAAACTTTAAGAATGATTCAATACTAAAAAGTATTGCCCCGAGTCTTATATTGCTTAAGGTGAATTTTGATGAAGGATAGAAGCGGACCGTGACCCGTTACCTATATGGAGGTAAGAACCAAAGGTATAGGAAGATGGTTGAATGCCACACCGATTCGGTGATAAGTTCAATGGAGTTCGGATTGACACCACTAGCAAGCTAGATAAGTCGCTTCGAGACTCGAACGAAAGAAGAGAGGAGGTAACCTCACAAGAACAAAAGTCTATTAAGTTTAATTGATCAAATTCTGTCTAACCTTTTTACAAAGAGAAAAGAACTATTTATAGATTACATTAGATAGCCAAATAGACTAAGTAAATTCGGCTTTAATTGAATTAAACTAATCTAGAAATGTATCTTTAAAGGCTATGTCCAATTCGGCTGAATGGTACTTCAATGGGCAGCTTCATGGCTAAGGAAATGAACTTGAAGGCTTGGTGAATGTATGGGAGAGCAATGGACATGTCTAGGTTCGGCCAAGGTGTGAATGGACACTCCAATAGATGCCTTTTGGTCGAATAGTACTTAGGAGATCAATGGACAGCAACCGATGCATGTAAGTGAATATTCATGCATTCTTCCATTCATTGTATTAAATCATTCATGCATCATCTTTAAGGCAACCATTCGTTGTAGGTAGTCATGCATGTACCCGAACATACATTGAACCAGAAATGTTCATGAATCCTCATTAATTGTGTTCCCACATGTGGATGTACCTACAAAAGATATAAACAAATTAGATTCAAGGTACATTCAGCTTAAATTAAATAATATCAAGACATATTTAACAAATTAAAATAAAGACATAAATAAAATATAATTAATAATAATTCAGCTAGCTCAATGATAGTTGAAATTCTTGATGAGCTGAATTGAGCTAGAAAATTCAGTTATGAGCTGTAGTAAAAATAATTAAAATAAAACTATCACTCAAATTATTCAAATAATAAAATTAACAAGCTGGAAAGAAGCTAAATTGAGCTCAAATAGGTGGAATTGAGCTCAAGTGAGCTGATTAAAGTCGAATTGAGCTAAGGGAGCTGGAATTGAGTTGAAATTAGCTTGCACTAAGGTGCATGGTTTCTTCAAGGAGTTGGATCGAGCTTCCCCATCTTCAACGAGCTGATTCTCCTTCCAAAACTTGAACAATAAAGCTAAAATAGCTTCATGAATTTGCTTGGACCTAACTCGAGTCATTGGTCCCTTTGGGAGCTCGAGGGAAACAAGATTCAAGCTTGGTGGTGCTTGGGACGTGGTCACATCATTCCCCCCTTCTTCAAAACGACTTGTCCTCAAGTCGAGCTGTTTGTTCTCTAGAAAATAATCCGTCTTATGCAACTCTCCTTGAATGAATGGAACTATTAGTCGTTCATAAGCCTTTGCAAAAGAACTCACAATATTCGGCATTAGAGATGGCAAATGAATCAATGAAAATAGACAACCATTAATCATCAAGAAATGATCAGAACAACTATGTGGATCATGCATGGTCATAACAAGACAAGTATGAGTTATGTAAAAAGGCAAACTTAAAACATCATTCTTACAATCATATGGACAAAACTCCTTCCATATCCATAACTCATCAAATGGTCGAGACAAAGACAAATATGTTTTTAAGCATTCGAACCTTTCAATTTGCTTCCACAAGTCATTGTTCAAGTAAATGGAATGCGAGTAATGGAACAAGAAATTTAAATCTTCATCACAAACACACAAATGAAAAGTTTCATATGATTCATGATTTCGCATGTTTGGCACTCGCAATTGTCGTTTGGTTATGTTCTCAACAATGAATTCATCACATTTTCCAAAGAGAAAAATCGTCTTATTATTACTCAAAATGGATTTATCATCATCAAGCAAAATCAAATAATTAACCACAACAGGATTCAAGCGATTTTCAGCAATCAAGGTGTCTTCAAAAATTTTAGTTACATTCGACTTAAGAAAAGATGGTCGCATAACATCAGAATTCATACCTGATTCACCTTTAGGAGTGGAAAATTGAGAATCAATTTTACCTTTTTCAATCAAAGTGAACCTTTTCTCCTTGAGAAGGTATTGAAGTCGAAGCTCATTACACAATCCTTGAAAAACCTGAAATGAAGGGTAAACACAAAGGCAACTTGCACTTTTCGAAGTGTTGGGTTCATAATGCTGAAAGAGGGTAATGTCTCCATAGACGTTGAACTAAAGGAACAGGCTAAAACATTATTCACATATTGAACATATGTAACGATACCAAGTTCAAAAACATGAGTTGATCTTACCTTTTCGAAATGAAAAATGAATTTCATGGACAGCCACATAAAATGATCAAAGAACAATTTTAAATTATAAACAGAGTCTTTAAATTTCAGAGGCCAAACATCAAACAGACATAAATTTGTCGCATAAAATTTAGGATGCTTGAGTTCCGTACATATCAACCTAAAATAATAAATTCCAGGTTTGAACACACGAGTTTGATTACTTACGCCAAAGTGTTTTAGCAAATCAAACATGTCAAACCAAAAGGGTTTTCGTGTCCATAGAAACAAACATTCAAATCTCTTTATATTCATCAAATCAAACTTGCACAAATTCATGGATTTGTCACATGACAATAATGGATGCACAAAATTATCATATTTGAAAATTGAATCGCTTTTCGTGAAAACCCAACATCATGCAAAACCAAATCTTTAGTTTGTCGTTCGTACCGAATAACGTCAACCACATTCAAAGAATAGCAATTAATCGAATGAAAATAAGAGAATTTTTTTAAAACAAAGTCATTTTCAACAACTTTCAAACTTGATGGCCATGACTCGGTTTTTAAAAATTCCTTACCTCGCTTACCTTCAAGCTTGTGTGGTTCGATTTCAACTTCATCCTTACCTTTTTCGGTCATGCAAAAACGTCGCTCGTTAGGAAGATATTGAAGTTGATATTCGTCACAGAGATTGGTCAGAACCTGAAAAGAAGGAACAGAACAAAAACAAACATCACGGGGGTTAGTTAAAATTTCGTTCTCCTTTTCTTGTTCTCGCTCACTATCTTCATTTTCTCTCGTTTCTTCTTCAACATCTTTTCTTTTTCAATTTTTTTCTCAATCTCAATTTCTTTTTCAATTTCTTTTTCTCTCACTATTTGATTTCTTTTTCTTTTTCATTACAATGTGCGGATGACACGAAAGAATCAAGAGATAATCATTTGGCTCAAAGAAAGAAAATATTTTATAAACTTCTCGTCCATTTCTTCGAGAACAATCTTGGGAAGGACTTCTTTGAAGCATACGAGGAATAGCTCGTCCTTTCTCGCTCATCTCGAGTGATTTTGACTCGAAGTTTTCTTCCCGCGGTCTCGAAAGCCTTGTTGAATAGGAGTCTTGATATGTGTCTCTTCTCGAATAATGTCGTCGTGATGAACTTAACTTTATTTCTTGACTCGGTGGAGTTTGCTTCTGTCAGGCTTTTTCCTCCACTCGGTCCAAACGTCTTTTTAATGGGCTTAGTTTTTCCTCCAATATTCGGCCCATCTCGTTCACCAAGTATTGAAATTCATCGGTAGAGAATTCTTCTGAGACATGATCAAGAAAATGTTAGAAAATCGAAAGATAGAATAAATAGTAAATGAACCTCACCAATTCAAAATCCTCACCATCTCTCACAAAGAAATAATGATTCACTCGCACTCGTTTAGACTCAATTTTGGCTTTTCTTTTGATGTATTCACTCTGCTTTTTCCACTCAACCTCTTCTCACAATTCGTGATTTGTCTCGGTAGACTTAATTTGCTTGCTTGAGGGTCGGTTTCAAATTGGTTACAAGGGATAATATCGGTTGTAGGGTAGGCTGAATAAAGAAGAAAATTGGTTTAAAGTGTGGCATTGGGATGGGTAAATAATGGTAGGAAGGGAAACTTGATGATCGGAGTAAATAAGAGAAGAAAATAAAAACTCGCAAGACTTTTCACTTTTTTTTAAACTGATTTTTTTTGCTCACCTTTTTTTTCTTTTCTTTTTTTTTGCTCGATTTTTTTTTCACTTTTTTTTTTGAATTTTTTTTTCAATCAAATTTTTTTTTGAATTTTTTTTCTAAATTTCTTCTCTTTTTTTTAAATCCAATACAATAGTAAACAAAATACAAGGAAGAGAAAAAAAATTAAATTCCAACTCAATTTTTTTTGATTTTTTTGACTTTTTTTTACGTTACGAACCTATTTGCGGCCTGATACGAACATCAGTACTCCTCGTTTTAGTAGCTCTGATACCAAATGATGTGATCCGACCCGATTGATTGAGTCGGGTTCACTTAAGATGCCGATCGTCGATGAGAAGCTCGTTCAAATTTGTAGATAGATGGAGTTTGAATGTTTTATAAGTGGAAGGTAGGCAAAATGGGTTCAAAGGATGGGTTTGGTTTGATGAAAGATAGGTTCGGTTTAACAAAGAATTAAGTTACAAAGATGATAAATAGATGGAAATGGATAAAGAACTCAAACTTTAAGAATGATTCAATACTAAAAAGTATTGCCCCGAGTCTTATATTGCTTAAGGTGAATTTTGATGAAGGATAGAAGCGGACCGTGACCCGTTACCTATATAGAGTAAGAACCAAAGGTATAGGAAGATGGTTGAACGCCACACCGATTCGGTGATAAGTTCAATGGAGTTGGATTGACACCACTAGCAAGCTAGATAACTCGCTTCGAGACTCGAACGAAAGAAGAGAGGAGGTAACCTCACAAGAACAGAAGTTCTATTAAGTTTAATTGATCAAATTCTGTCTAACCTTTTTAAAAGGGAAAAGAACTATTTATAGATTACATTAGATAGCCAAATAGACTAAGTAAATTCGGCTTTAATTGAATTAAACTAATCTAGAAATGTATCTTTAAAGGCTATGTCCAAATTCGGCTGAATGGTACTTCAATGGGCAGCTTCATGGCTAAGGAAATGAACTTGAAGGCTTGGTGAATGTATGGGAGAGCAATGGACATGTCTAGGCTCGGCCAAGGTGTGAATGGACACTCCATAGATGCCTTTTGGTTGAATAGGTACTAGGAGATCAATGACAGCAACTGATGCATGTAAGTGAATATTCATGCATTCTTCCATTCATTGTATTAAATCATTCATGCATCATCTTTAAGGCAACCATTCGTGTAGGTAGTCATGCATGTACCCGAACATACATTGAACCAGAAATGTTCATGAATCCTCATTAATTGTGTTCCACATGTGATGTACCTACAAAAGATATAAACAAATTAGATTCAAGGTACATTCAGCTTAAATTAAATAATATCAAGACATATTTAACAAATTAAAATAAAGACATAAATAAAATATAATAATAATAAATTCAGCTAGCTCAATGATAGTTGAAATTCTTGATGAGCTGAATTGAGCTAGAAAATTCGGTTATGAGCTGTAGTAAAAATAATTAAAATAAAACTATCACTCAAATATTCCAAATAATAAAATTAACGAGCTGGAAAGAAGCTAAATTGAGCTCAAATAGGTGGAATTGAGCTCAAGTGAGCTGATTAAAGTCGAATTGAGCTAAGGGAGCTGGAATTGAGTTAAAATTAGCTTGCACTAAGGTGCATGGTTTCTTCAAGGAGTTGGATCGAGCTTCCAATCTTCAACGAGCTGATTCTCCTTCCAAAACTTGAACAATAAAGCTAAAATAGTTCATGAATTTGCTTGGACCTAACTCGAGTCATTGGTCCTTTGGAGCTCGAGGGAAACAAGATCAAGCTTGGTGGTGCTTGGGACGTGGTCACATCAGCAGCGAGTATGAAAGAGATGTTCTCGTTGCTGCTCGCTCTTTGGTTTGCCAAAGATGATGTCCACTATCAGAAAATATCATCCATTCTAGGGACACGTTGAGGGCTGCACCTATAGGGCTGGTTATCCCTATCTTCCATAATTGGATCTCGATATTGATGTTTTTTATTCACTCGTACCTCATTCAAAGTAGTATTCAATGCTTGAAGTGTAGCATTTATTTGTGTGATTGCAGCAGTATGTCCGTCTAACTGTGTTGGACTTTCATAAGTGCAATTATTATCACCTTTAGACATCTTCAAACTTGTAAAAAATAAACACTCAACACTCAAAATAAAAAGTTAGCAAACCTCACCATTAATCACTCAAAAAGAAAAATCAAATTCTCAATGAGGTTGAATTCAATCTTGTGAGTTCTTATCAGAGTTTTTATCAACCAATTAGAGAGTGTGAACCAAAACTACCAAAGAATCCTAATTTGCACTAGGATGCCAAAAGACTGGACCGGAGACCACCCAAGATGATTCAAAAAAGCCATGTAAAAATGCCAAAAACCGCAGGAAGGACCGTTGTCGCAACCACCCACGCTGTAAATCCTAGCCTAAAAGAACGAACCAACAAGAAAACCAAGGAAGACGTGTTAGATGAAACGTAACGAAAAAAAGAAAATTAAAAAGCAAAAACAATAGGAGTTGATCAAAACCCATAACCAGCCTAAGAATCCAATTTAACAAAATTGGCTGAAGAAACAGAAAAAACCCGGAAAAACTGGCAGCCCCAGATAACTATAACAACCTTTCGTTCGGATTTGCGTGTTTCCCAATCTTCTGAAAAAGATCCACGAAATCTAAAATCTTGGGACAATGTCCCTTACGAAAAAATAATAATCAAAAAAAAAAAAGAATTTGTATGCCATGCGGTGGTCGCGAAATTTTCTCCGGGCTCAATTTCCAAAAATTCCAGACCCCCGCTGGCAAATTCTTATTTTTCCCTACAATCTTTTTTTTCACGTTATGTTCCCGGACATTTCTGTATTTTGTTTATCCCTTTTTCGGACTTCTTCTTGTGTGTTTGATCCTGTATTTCCCCCTTTTTGCCGTGTGGTAATATGTCTTTTTGGACTATTTTTCAGAGCACAGATG
>NC_053441.1:43596166-43659943 GCF_007990345.1 Gossypium hirsutum | reverse complement strand
AACGAATCTCCATAATCCATGAATGTGCAGCTCTTTAATGATCCTACATCTCCCTTGGCTGAATGAGGCATTAATGTGCCTAAAATACTTGAATGGTCATCTTGAAAAATGCATGAATCATGCATGAAACGTCCCATGTATTTCCCCCATAAATATGGATCCATGAATCTTCAAATACATGAACTTTTTAGCAACTCCCTCTTGCATGAACGTCCCAAATGCATGTGCTCCTTTAAATGCCATCCATTGAACCTCAATTGTGCATGCACACTCCCATACATTGCACCAATCCGTTCATGAACCTGCAGCAAATTAAATCAGCAAGTTAAATGCATTTCAAACACATTAAATTAGCAGCATATGAACTCAATAATTTGCACATTAAATTTGGCCATACATATTAACAATTTTAGACATATTAAAACATCATAATAATTAAGTATTTAATTTAGATATAATTAAAACACTTAATTAATTATTTGTCCAGATTTTAACAAATTAACTAACTTAAGATAAACAACTAATTTAACTAATGACAAATTAAATGGTTTATTCAGCAAAATAAATGCAAGCTAAAGAAAGCTAAAAATAAGCTCATTGGGTTAAGATTGAGCTGAATTGAGCTTGAGTGAGTTGACTTGAGCTCGAGTGAGCTGGAAACGAGCTAAACGGAGCTTAACGAAATGAAATTGAACTAATTCAGCTCGCATGGATTTGCAAACAATGCTTAGGGAGCTGATCCAAAAGTGTGCCCAGGGCATGGTCGTATCATCCCCTCCCTCTTTAAAGCGATTTGTCCCCAAATCGGGCCATTTACTTGCGAAAAATCGTTGAAGATTCTGAAAGCCACAATTAACTCAGATCAAAAGAAGCTCATTCGCATGCCCTCCCTCTTTAGGAGGGTACCACTTCACATTGTCACCTTTAAAAGAATAAAACGAATTAGTGACACGATGAAGATTAAACACAAAGGAACTTTTTGAGATTTGATTCACAGTTTGAACAAATAATCCAATACCGGGGTCAAAATAGAAATCGTTCTTACCTTTTCTTCGATGGAAACAAACATAAATCACAAGGCATTTGATAGCTATGGTTTTGGAAGTCAACTTTCCATGGTTCGATTACCTTAGGCAATGATATAGAATGGTGTTCACCGGGGTCAAAGACAAAATTTTCTCTTGCCATTTCAATTTGATTTGGCAATTTCATGACCGACTTCATAGAAAGAGCACTAAGCAACTCAAAATCATTATCATTCAAAACATGTTCGGATCTTTTAGTCCACAGTTGAGAACATCCTCCGAAAACAAAATTTTGATTTTGACTTAACAAACCAACAAGATTCACATGGCTCATTTTCAAACTTAAAGACAAAGTATCTGATACGGCCACGCCTTGGGCACACTTTGGACCAGCTCCCTAAGCATTGCTTGCAAATCCATGCAAGCTGAAATAGTTCAATTCCTTTTCGTTGAGCTCCGTTTAGCTCGTTCCAGCTCACTCGAGCTCAAGTCAGCTCAATCGAGCTCAATTTAGCTTCTTTCCAGCTCGTTAATTTATTATTTGAATAATTTGAGTGATAGTTTTATTTAATTATTTTTACTACAACTCATAACTGAATTTTCTAGCTCAATTCAGCTCATCAAGAATTTTGACTATCATTGAGCTAGCCGAATTTATTATTAATTATATTTTATTTATGTCTTTATTTTAATTTGTTAAATATGTCTTGATATTATTTAATTTAAGCTGAATGTACCTTAAATCTAATTTGTTTATATCTTTTGTAGGTACATCCACATGTGGGAACACAATTAATGAGGATTCATGAACATTTCTGGTTCAATGTATGTTCGGGTACATGCATGACTACCTACAACGAATGGTTGCCTTAAAGATGATGCATGAATGATTCAATACAATGAATGGAAGAGTGCATGAATATCCACCTACATGCATCGGTGGCTGACCATTGGATTTCCTATGCACCTATTCGGCCAAAAGATATCTTTGAAGTGTCCATTCACACCTTGGCCGAATCTAGACAAAGCTATTGGCATCCCATGCATTCATCAGCCTCAAGTGAGCCGAATTTGGAAGAGACATTTAGCAAGGTGCATTCACATCAGATTCAATGAACTTGATGACACATACATGGATCTTCAAGTGAATGTTCAGCTGACCGAATTCATCCCCAAAACAGCATAATGCCGTTCACACTGGAGTTCACACCCATGTCTATTCAGTTGGCCATGTTCACACCTAAAGGACTCTTCAAGGCTGACTTTTCACACTTATTTTGGCCATTCACGTTCTCCTTTAATGCTGGTATTTTTCAGCCAAGAGTTGCATCTTAATGAGCTCATTTAAGCTCATTGGCCGAACCTAGCTGCTGCCATGCACCTTTCCAAGCATTCCAAGTTCATTTGCTTAGTCAAGAAGCTGCCTATTGGACTTCAATCAGCTGAATTTAGCTACAACAACTTAATGCTTCAATTCTAGAATTTTCTAGCTTAATTTGCTTAGCCATGAAGATGACCATTCGGCTAGCTAGTACTTAGTCTATAAATAGTTTGCTATTTCATTTTGTAAAAGGACTTTTGTCAAATTTTTGAATGAACTATTGTTCTTGTGAGGTTACCTCCTCTCTTCTTTCGTTCGAGTCTCGAAGCGACTTATCTAGCTTGCTAGTGGTGTCAATCCGAACTCCATTGAACTTATCACCGAATCGGTGTGGCGTTCAACCATATTTTTATACCTTTGGTTCTTACCTCTATATAGGTATTGGGTCAAGGTTCGCTTCTATCCTTCCACAAATTTCACCTTAAGCAATATAAGACTCGGGCAATACTTTTTAGTATTGAACATTCTTGACGTTTAAGTTTTATTTTTCCATCTCCATCAATTACATTTTTCTAACCTACCTTGTTTCTATTCTAAACCGAATTTATCAACACCAAACCACTCATCTAAACCCTCTCAAAGCTCCGCAACCCTTAGCCTAAATCACCTAATTTTGACAACTCCAACTACTCCTCGTAGACGATCGGGCACTTAAGTGAACTCGACTCAATCAACCGAGCCGGATCACATCAGTATCATACAAACAAGATTGTTTACACATTCATTCAAACAAAATTTACGATGCTTGCTTTCTTTCATGGATGATTCATAATAGCAAACTCCAGGATTAAAGACATGATTTTGACTACTCGATCCAAATGGCAAAAAGAGTCCTTTTATCTCCAACAATTTACACAAATTAAACAATGATAGTGTTAGCATACTCAAATTCAAACAAGCAAACCCTTTAAATTTCATTCGAAAAGATTTATGAAAACATGGAAATTTCACACCATAAATTAGATAATCCACATGATCAACACAACCAAGCAAATGATATCTCGACTTTTGATCACTCAATTCTAGATTTTGTTGGTGCTGATTTATTCGTTCTTCATCAAAAATCTTGCCAATACCATACTCAACAATACATTTCCATTCCTTTTCAATGGAATCAGATAAAATGAACAATTATACGGATCATTGAGAACATTACCTTTTTTCAGCCAAAGTGAACCTTCTCTCCTTCGAGAGGTATTGGAGTTGAAAATTATCGTCACTTGGCCTTCCAGAGACCTGAAAAGAGGAAACAAAACAAGACAAATTCTCATGTGGTTTAGTAAACAGATTCCTCACTTTTTCTTGCTCTTTTGCCTCCTTTTCTCTCGTTTTTTTTTCTAACTCATTGTCTTTTCTTTCTTTTTCAATTTTCTCTTTTTCCTCACACTTTTGTTCAATCTCAATTTCTTTTTCGATTTCTTTCTCTTTTTCACATCCTTTTTCAATCTCAATTTCTTTTTCCATGACACTCGTTTCTTTTATAGACTCTCTTTCTTTTTCACTTGATTTCTTTTCAAGCTCTCTTTCAATTTCTTTTTTCGCTTTTCTTTTTCAATTTCTTTTCTTCATTTTCTTTTTCTCTCACTTTTCAATTTCTTTTTCTTTGCAATTTCTTTTTCTTCTTCGTTTTCTTTTTGTTTTCTTTCAATTTCTTTTTCATCTCTTTCTCCTTTTCTCGCTCAATGGATTGCTTTATTTTGAATTGGTCTTCTTGCACTTGTTCCGGTGTGAGCGACGCTAAAGTGATTTTCCTTCCTTGATGCTTGAAGGAATACCTATTGGTACGTTCATCGTGAATGACCTTGCGAACCGATTGCCATGGTTCTCCTAGCAACAAATGGCAGACTTGAATAGGCACAACATCACAAAGGACTTCGTCTTGGTATCTTCCGATGGAAAATGCAACACGCACTTGTTGAGTAACTTCAAATTTGCCTTCAACACCAAGTCCTTGCAGTTGATAGGGTCATGGATGCTTGGTAGTGGCCAAGCCAAGTTTTTTTACCGTTCGAATACTAGCCATGTTTGACCTACTTCCACCATCAATAATGAGGCAACAAACTTTATCGTGGACACGGCAACGCGTGTGAAACATATCTTCACATTGTGGTTCATTTTCCAATCTTTGAAGGATTGCACTAATCTTGATGTCAACGATAGTAGATGTCAAATCTTCTTTATCTTTGTCGAATTGTCGAAATTCAGATCGCATTATCCTTTGCATTTCTTGTCTCCACATTTGGAATTCAAATTCAGAAAATTCTTCAGACATGCTTCAACAAAATATTAGAAAACAAAAGTTAAATTAGAAAGAAAAAATAATTCTCAACACAAATCTCTCAAGTTCGCTCAAAAAGAAAAGTTCACTCACTCTCGTGTTTGAACTCTCTTTTAGGCTTTTTTCGAATGAACTCACGCTCTCTTGCCTTTTACCACTCGACCTCGTCTCACAAATTCGTAATTCGTCTCGATAGACTTAATTTGCTGCTTGAGGGTGGGTTTCAAAATGGGTTACAAGGAATAATGTCGGGTGTAGGGTAGGCTGAATAAAGAAGAAAATTGGTTTAAAATGTGGCGTTGGGATGGTAAATAATGGTAGGAAGGGAAACTTGATGATCGGAGTAAATAGAGAAGAAATAAAACTCGCAAGACTTTTCACTTTTTTTAAACTTGATTTTTTTTTGCTCACCTTTTTTTTTCTTTTCTTTTTTTTTGCTCGATTTTTTTCTATTTTTTTTGAATTTTTTTTTCAATCAAATTTTTTGTTTCGAATTTTTTTTTTGATTTTTTTTGTTACTCCAATACAATAGTAAGCTAAATACAAGGGAAAAAAAATTAAATTACAACTCAAAATTTTTTTTGATTTTTTTTTCACGTTTCGAACCTACTTGTGGCCTTATTACGAACGTCGGTGCTCCTCGTTTTAGTAGCTCTGATACCAAATGATGTGATCCGGCCCGATTATTGAGTCGGGTTCACTTAAGATGCCCGATCATCGACGAGAAGCTCGTTCAAATTTGTAGATAGATGGAGTTGAATGTTTTATAAGCGGAAGGTAGGCAAAATGGGTTCAAAGGATGGGTTTTGGTTTGATGAAAGATAGGTTCGATTTAACAAAGAATTAAGTTACAAAGATGATAAATAAATGGAATGGATAAAGAACTCAAACTTTAAGAATGATTCATATTAAAAAGTATTGCCCCGAGTCTTATATTGCTTAAGGTGAATTTTGATGAAGGATAGAAGCGGACCTTGACCCGTTACCTATATGGAGGTAAGAACCAAAGGTATAGGAAGATGGTTGAACGCCACACCGATTCGGTGATAAGTTCAATGGAGTTCGGATTGACACCACTAGCAAGCTAGATAAGTCGCTTCGAGAGTCGAACGAAAGAAGAGAGGAGGTAACCTCACAAGAACAAAAGTTCTATTAAGTTTAATTGATCAAATTCTGTAACCTTTTACAATAAACGAGTAAGCTATTTATAAGCCTAAAATGCCTATTGATATTCGGCATCTATGTTGTTCACACTAACTTAAATTCTGTTCACACAGGTATTTAACATGTTCACACAAATAGCATTAAAATCCAGTTCATGCTTGAAGATGGTACATGAATTGGCCGAACCATCATGATGCTTCACTTGGTGCATTCATGCATCCTTAGCCTTGAAGAATCTCCATAATTCCATGAATGTGCAGCTCTTTAATGATCCTACATCTCCCTTGGCTGAATGAGGCATTAATGTGCCTAAAATACTTAATGGTCATCTTGAAAATGCATGAATCATGCATGAAACGTCCCATGTATTTTCCCCCATAAATATGATCCATGAATCTTCAAATACATGAACTTTTAGCAACTCCCTCTTGCATGAACGTCCCAAATGCATGTGCTCCTTTAAATGCCATCCATTGAACCTCAATTGTGCATGCACACTCCCATACATTGCACCAATCCGTTCATGAACCTGCAGCAAATTAAATCAGCAAGTTAAATGCATTTCAAACACATTAAATTAGCAGCATATGAACTCAATATGAACTCAATAATTTGCACATTAAATTTGGCCATACATATTAACAATTTTAGACATATTTAAAACATCATAATTAATTAAGTATTTAATTTAGATATAATTAAAACACTTAATTAATTATTTGTCCAGATTTTAATAAATTAACTAACTTAAGATAAACAACTAATTTAACTAATGACAAATTAAATGGTTTATTTCAGCAAAATAAATGCAAGCTAAAGAAAGCTAAAAATAAGCTCATTGGGTTAAGATTGAGCTGAATTGAGCTTGAGTGAGTTGACTTGAGCTCGAGTGAGCTGGAAACGAGCTAAACAGAGCTTAACGAAATGAAATTGAACTAATTCAGCTCGCATGGATTTGCAAACAATGCTTAGGGAGCTGATCCAAAAGTGTGCCCAGGGCATGGTCGTATCAGGGCCCAATTTGTAAACATTTTAATTGTTAATTTAATTTTTTAGGCTCTAGGAATATTACATGTTAAATTCGGCCCAAAACAGTCCATTTAAGTGCCTGGCCGAAATTCCTTTATTATTTTATTAATTAGGGTTAATTTTTTAAGTTTCCTAATGAGATTAGGATTAGTATGAGGCCTATTTAAATGATGGCCAGCCACCCCTTGTATTCACTTCTCAAGTAGATCAAAAATTTCAGATTTGTTTAAGTGCAGAATTCTCTTTGAGTTTTTCTCCAACAATTCTCTCTTGAGTTTTGATAGATGAATGCACACGGACCAAGATCGAGTTGCCAAGTCACGGGAAACTCCTACGAAAGCTCTAAATGAACAGATCTGAAAATTAAAACAAAGAACAAGATTAAAAGCAAATCTGAATTGAATTGAAATTCCCCAAATTCAATTAAAAGAGCAGTAAGAAACAAAGAAATAGAATAAGCGAATCAAACGGAATTGAAAGTATGGAAAGGATGTGAATCTGCCAAGGGATTGTGATACGGGGTTGCGCGTGGACCAAGATCGAGTTGCCAAGTCACAGGAAACTCCTACGAAAACCCTAAACAATCAGATCCGAAATGAAACAGAAAAATTAAAAGATTAGAACTTTGAATTTCCAGATCTGAAATAAAATCCCCAAATCAGCAAAGAATCAAATTGAGAATAGAAATAAGTGTTAGGGTTCTTGAAACCCTAGAAGAGATTGCGATTCTGCCCAATTGAACACCAAGATAGTTTTCCCCAAATTTCGACAATCTAATTTCACCCAAAAAGAGTATGGAAAAACCCTAGAAATTGGGGATTTTTGGGCTGATTCCTTAAGATAGAAAAAGGCTGAAAACACAATAAGAACAGAAAATAGATTATGATATGAGCACGCCCCGCGAACTTCATCGAGCAAGTCTATCAAGCCGAGCATTGACATGTTGGCAAGCTGATCCCAGCTCGTTTCCAGCTCCACGAGCTCCGTCTAGCTCAAATCCAGCTTATTCAAGCTCGATCCAACTTGCCTGAGCTAAACCGAGCTCACTCCTAGCTCATATTTAGCTCACGAGCTAAACCTTAGCTCAACTTCAGCTTAGGAGTTTAGCCTCAGCTCAACTTTAGCTCACGAGCTAAAACTTAGCTCATTTTAGTTTAAACTCGGTTTGTCTTTAATACATTAAATAAAATTTGCACATATTCATTTAAGCATTAAACTTGTCTTATATTAATATTTGTTATTAATATATCATTGTCATTATATAAATTGATTATGTTCACATAACCGAATTAATGCATGACATTAATGTGTTCACATCATGCCGAATTTATGAGTGTTCATGAGATGTCTTAATGACTTGTTTATTTCATGTAGGTACATTCCTTTGGACGGTACAATGTATGAATGAAGAAACATCTCTTTTGGGCATTCCACACTCATGAATGAAGAAGTATTAAATGCTGGTGCATGTACGGCTAGATGCAATGTTTCTACAAATTCATGCATGTGTCGAATGCATGTATGGACATTAAAGGCTAGTCCATGAATGGATCAAATGCATGGGATGATAGAATGCATGAATGGCTTAAGTGCATGTATGGTGGCTGTCTCTTAACTTTCCAAGGCACTTATTCGGCCAAGAAGTAGCTGCTAACTAATTCTATGTTGACCATAGAGCTCCTTGAACATGTTCACACTTTGAATTGACCTATAGGCTACTACACATGCATGGATGGGTTCAAGAACGTCCAAGGGAAGGAATTAACTCAATAATTCAACACATTGATTGAATTAAGTGCATGCACAAAGGGGAGAACGAATTTACTAGGTTCATGCTACCATTTATGAACTTACATGCCATTAAAGTGTTTAATTATGAAGATACATGGTCCATACAAGTGCATGAACGTCCCAAGGAGATGAATGCAACCTTTTGGTGCACATACAAGTCACTTGAAGCCTTTCTTTATGACTAAGCATTCATGCACAAACTAAGGGGGAAGAAAGTGTCCATTCAGCTAGTGCATGAATCTGCCGAATTTATGAACTATTTTAATACATTAGTGTGAACGTTTTTATTATTGTGTGAACACCTAGATGCCGAATTTGAATGGTCATCTATGTGCCTATAAATATTTGTTTTCTTTCATTTGTAAAGGACTTTTGACTTTTGACTTTTGATCATTTGAATGAACTTTGTTCAAAGAGTGAGTTTTCTCCTCTCTAAAATTCGTACGAGTTTCGATCTGACTTATCTAGCGTGCTAGTGGCATCTATCGTTCTCTTTTGAACTTATCACCATCCTGGTGTGGCGTTCATCCACCTTTTTATACCTTTGGTTCCTACCTCTCTATAGGTAACGGGTCAAGGTCCATATTCGACTTCCATTAAACCCACCTTAAGCAATATAAGTCCCGGGCAATACTTTACATAGTATTGAATCGTTCTTAATACTTAAGTTCATTTTTTTCATCTCCATCCTATTTATTAAATATAAACTTTATTTCTTTTCTTATTAAACCGAACCTACAAAATATCCAAATTTAGCCTATCTTTTGAACCCTTTTAAAAGTCTTCCGCTTAAACTGAAAACAATCTTCATCTTAAAACAATTTCGAACGAACTTCTCGTCGACGATCGGGCAACTTAAGTGAATCGACTCAATCAACCGAGCCGGATCACATCATTTGGTATCAGAGCTACTAAACGAGGAGTGCCGACATTCGTATCAAGCTCGGAGTAGGTTCGTAACGAAAAAAAAAAGTCAAAAAAAAAATCAAAAAAAATTTGAGTTGGAATTTAATTTTTTTTTCTCTTCCTTGTATTTTGTTTACTATTGTATTGGATTTTAAAAAAAAGGAGAAGAAATTCAGAAAAAAAATTCAAAAAAATCGAAAAAAAAGGAAAAAAAAGTGACAAAAAAATCGAGTTAAAAAAAAGAAGAAAAAAAAACAAAAGTGAAAAGTCTTGTGAGTTTTATTTTGTTTTTTTGTTGCTTCCGAGCATCCATTCATTTTACCATTCCCTCTACCCCCCAAACGCCACACATACTTTGATTTTTATTTTCTTTGTTTAGCCTACCCTACACCCGACGTTATCCCTTGTAACCCATTTGAAGCCGACCCTCTAAGCCGCAATAAGTCTTCTTGAAACAAAATACGAATTCACGAGAGTGAGATGAGCGGAAAAAGGCACGAGTGGTGAGTACATTAGAGCGAGCAAAAGCCATTAGACAAGTGTAAACACGAGTGGAGTGTTATCCAATTTTCTTTCCGAGCGAAATTGTGAGGTTTGTGGTGAGGTACTTCATTTTTTTTTATTTTGTTTTGTGATCTAACATTTTCTTTTTAGCAACAAAAATCATGTCATACGAAGAGTTCACCGAATCGGAATACCAATATTTGGTTCAAGAAAAGCGAAGAATGGCGACTAAACGAGACCAAAGTGATCGAGTTTCTTCAAGTCGTAAAATGGAACCAAGAACCCCACGGAGATATACCCCCGACTACTACTTAAGAAAAAGTTCCTATCGTGATTCCTTTTTGCCATCTACTTCGAGACAAAGAGATTTATACTATGACGCATATTCATCAGCGAATTCGAGAAGTGACTTCGATCGAAAGTCCTTTTCATCAAGAAATTTGAGAAGACGAGAAGCCGATTACGATTTTGATTCATTCCAAGATGGCGTTCGAAGAGAAAGACATACTCCTACTAGATCTTCAAAGAAATCTTACCCGGAGTATTCTTCACGAAGTTTTGATTGTGAATCATATGCAAATAGTTCTTCATCTTTCGAACAAGATTTGTATTCTCATCGTTCTTTTGTACATTCTTGTAAAGAGAAAACAAAGAAAAGAAAAGAAAAAGAAAAAGCAAGAGAAGAAAAAGAAAAAGAAATAAAAAGAAAAGAGAGGCAAGAGGCAAGTAAGAGAGAAAATGAGCGAATCTTGAGAGAACTTGAAAAAGCCTTTGAAAAAACCTTTGAAAAGCAAAAAGAAAATGAAAAAGGAAATGAAAAGAAATTTGAGAGTGAAAAAGAAGATGAAAAAGAAATTGAAACAAAAGAAACGAGTGATCCAGAAGAAAAAGAATCGAGTGAGAAAATAAGTGAGCAAGTGAGGATTATTTCCACTAACCCACCTGTTCGATCTTCTTGTGAGTTAACTTTTCAGGTTCCTAGAAGTTTGTGCGACCAATTCCATCTACATTACCTTCCAAACGAGAGGTGTTTTAGGTTGTTCGAAAAAGGTAAGTTCGCGAATGATTACCACCCACTTGCGATTGAAGGTAAGGAAGGTAAGGATTCCTTGTTTATCGAATCAAAGTCACTTGATTTGGATAATTTTTGTTCACTTACTGTTGTTAACGATTTTGTTTTAAAAGGTGCCATATACAGTTTTTTATGACGATTACTACATTGGCAAATTTGTTGACAACATTGGATTAGTTTTCCTTGAGCAAATTTTGAACATGTTTGATCAAAGTCTGTCACGTAAAAATTCTCATGTGTTTGACCCTGCAAACTTTTTGAACTCATGTGTTAAATCTTTATGTTTAAATATGCCTGCTCAATTGATTTGTGATAAATCTGCCTGTTTGAAAAGTTGCATGTTCGTTAAAAATTCTTTGTTTGGCATCCATGTTAAAAGATCTTCACATGATATGTGCAATTGTGTTCTTCATGAACAATCTTTGAGTTTTTGTGCGAAATTTCCATATAGTGATTTGCATTCCCGATTAATACTCTTGAAGTATGAACCTTTGCATTTTGGTATGCTCGGTTTTGTCAAATCAACATGTGTGTTTAAACTAGTGAAATATAATTCGTGAGGTGAGTTGATTATATCTTCTTCTAATATGTTGCTTGTTGGAATTCCTAATCAAGTTCGTGTGTTCAAGCCTGGTATTTGCTACATGAATTCATTTTATGGAAACATTAAGCGCTTTGCATCATTTACATTGAAATTATGTTTGCTTGAAGTTCGAATTTTTGATAAGAAGGTGAAATTCAATGATTTGGGTTTCAATTTTGATTCATTTATTAATCACCTTGTTTGGCCACATTTGAAATTTTCATTTCATTTCGAGAAGGTAAGGCCAACCTATGTTTTTGGAATTGAATCAAATTTCCATGGTAACTTTCCTTTTCCATTTAAGTCCATAGTTTTCGATAATACTAACCCGTCTTATTTTTGTGAATTCCACCCCTCGAGGAGCAAGACATGTCATGGTGCGTCACCACCTATTCAAATTTATCGAAGTAATAGGTTTGTCTTACGTTATCTATCCAAAGAGAGAAGATTCATTTTGACTGAGAAAGGTAAACCCAATCCTCAATTTTCTTCTCTTCATATTCGTCAAGGTAAGTCATCTGAAAATTTTCAAATATCTTTGCTCACTTCGATTGAAGTTGAAAATTCCATTGATTGGTTGTTTGGAAATTATTTATACTTTGATGTGATGGATTTTTCCTTTTGGAATTGTGATGATGTGATTATTACGTTGGAATTTGGAGACTCCCCTCATGTTGTTCAAAAACGAAAGGAAGAATTAGCATACCTTTGGCCATGGCATACCTTGCATGAGCAAGACAAAGGACCAAATGAGTTACTATATTCGATTAAAGAAATTAAAATGTTTTGGATGAGGAATAATGTGTTTAAGTGCCTACCATCGTTTTTAACCAATTATCCCTTGATCCAACTTGGTTTTCATGCTTGTAACGATGGTCTAACGAAACTCTTTGATAAATTTATGTATGCTTGCTTTGTCCAATTGAGATTTTTGGCATATGTTCGATTGAATGAATACTTTATGAACTATCGAACACATTTGAATTTGACTCCTTTGAGTTTCTTTTTATTGGCTGTGGTAAGAATTTTTCAGGTTTGTGTGACATCTTCCATCCCATTTGACCGAGGAAAACCATGCATGAGTCAAAGTTCTCCCATGGACAAACGGCTCGACTTGAGGACAAGTCGCCTAAAAGAGGGGGGAATGATATGAGCACGCCCCGTGAACTTCATCGAGCAAGTCTGTCAAGCCGAGCATTGACATGTTGGCAAGCTGATCCCAGCTCGTTTCCAGCTCCACGAGCTCCGTCTAGCTCAAATCCAGCTTATTCAAGCTCGATCCAACTTGCCTGAGCTAAACCGAGCTCACTCCTAGCTCATATTTAGCTCACGAGCTAAACCTTAGCTCAACTTCAGCTTAGGAGTTTAGCCTCAGCTCAACTTTAGCTCACGAGCTAAAACTTAGCTCATTTTAGTTTAAACTCGGTTTGTCTTTAATACATTAAATAAAATTTGCACATATTCATTTAAGCATTAAACTTGTCTTATATTAATATTTGTTATTAATATATCATTGTCATTATATAAATTGATTATGTTCACATAACCGAATTAATGCATGACATTAATGTGTTCACATCATGCCGAATTTATGAGTGTTCATGAGATGTCTTAATGACTTGTTTATTTCATGTAGGTACATTCCTTTGGACGGTACAATGTATGAATGAAGAAACATCTCTTTTGGGCATTCCACACTCATGAATGAAGAAGTATTAAATGCTGGTGCATGTACGGCTAGATGCAATGTTTCTACAAATTCATGCATGTGTCGAATGCATGTATGGACATTAAAGGCTAGTCCATGAATGGATCAAATGCATGGGATGATAGAATGCATGAATGGCTTAAGTGCATGTATGGTGGCTGTCTCTTAACTTTCCAAGGCACTTATTCGGCCAAGAAGTAGCTGCTAACTAATTCTATGTTGACCATAGAGCTCCTTGAACATGTTCACACTTTGAATTGACCTATAGGCTACTACACATGCATGGATGGGTTCAAGAACGTCCAAGGGAAGGAATTAACTCAATAATTCAACACATTGATTGAATTAAGTGCATGCACAAAGGGGAGAACGAATTTACTAGGTTCATGCTACCATTTATGAACTTACATGCCATTAAAGTGTTTAATTATGAAGATACATGGTCCATACAAGTGCATGAACGTCCTAAGGAGATGAATGCAACCTTTTGGTGCACATACAAGTCACTTGAAGCCTTTCTTTATGACTAAGCATTCATGCACAAACTAAGGGGGAAGAAAGTGTCCATTCAGCTAGTGCATGAATCTGCCGAATTTATGAACTATTTTAATACATTAGTGTGAACGTTTTTATTATTGTGTGAACACCTAGATGCCGAATTTGAATGGTCATCTATGTGCCTATAAATATTTGTTTTCTTTCATTTGTAAAGGACTTTTGACTTTTGACTTTTGATCATTTGAATGAACTTTGTTCAAAGAGTGAGTTTTCTCCTCTCTAAAATTCGTACGAGTTTCGATCTGACTTATCTAGCGTGCTAGTGGCGTCTATCGTTCTCTTTTGAACTTATCACCATCCTGGTGTGGCGTTCATCCACCTTTTTATACCTTTGGTTCCTACCTCTCTATAGGTAACGGGTCAAGGTCCATATTCGACTTCCATTAAACCCACCTTAAGCAATATAAGTCCCGGGCAATACTTTACATAGTATTGAATCGTTCTTAATACTTAAGTTCATTTTTTTCATCTCCATCCTATTTATTAAATATAAACTTTATTTCTTTTCTTATTAAACCGAACCTACAAAATATCCGAATTTAGCCTATCTTTTGAACCCTTTTAAAAGTCTTCCGCTTAAACTGAAACAATCTTCATCTTAAAACAATTTCGAACGAACTTCTCGTCGACGATCGGGCAACTTAAGTGAATCGACTCAATCAACCGAGCCGGATCACATCAGATTAGATAATGATTCAGCACAAGTAGAAATAAAGAAAGAATTGACAGTAAGAAATTAAAAGATAAGTCCTAAGAAGCCTTGAAATCTCGAAAGATCTCACAACTCCCTTCAAACGGCTCTAATCTCCCCTCCAAAGAATATCAATGGCAAGAAGAAGGTTGAAGATGGCTCCCACAATCACAAGATTGTTAAAACAACTTCTAAAGAAAACTCAAGAGAGAAATCTTGGAGAAAACTCAAAGAAAATTCTGCTCTCAACAAATCTGAAATTTTAATAATAATGATAAGTGTTTAACAAGGTGGACAGCCATGCCTTTAAATAGGCCTTATAACTAGTCCTAATCTAATTAGAAAACTAAAATAAAAAAAACTCCTAATTATTTTAATATGGAAATTCGGTCAAAGGTCATTTTATCTGGGACTCTTGGACTGAATATTAACATAAAAATTTAAACTAAGTAAATAAATAAAAATAAAACTTTACAACTTGGGCCACTTTGACAATTTGGCCTGATTTTCAACTAAGTATGGATGGATTTCTTGATTGGGCTGGGAATTTGCTTATTGGGCCTCGCCTTCAAGAATTTGGGCTTTTGTGACTCGTATCAGATTGATTCAGCCAAGAATGCCTAATTTCCAGCAATCAATTGATCCCCAAATTGAAAGAGATCCAATCAGCCAAACCCTAGGAATTGGGGATTTTGAGAACGACTCTTTGCTGCCAATGAATGATGATTTAATTCGATTCTTTGAGTTGAATATGGCTGGAAAAACACAAGAAGAACAGCAAACAAATGAGATAAAGAATCGGCACAAGTAGGAATAAAGAAACAAAATGAAACAGCAAGAAATAAAGAAAAGTCCTAAGAACCCTTGAATTCCCAAAAGAATTCACAAATTCCTTCAAACGGCTCTAATCTCCCCTCCAAAGAATATCGATGGCAAGAAGAAGGTTGAAGATGGCTCCCACAATCAAAGATTGTTAAAACAACTTCTAAAGAAAACTCAAGAGAGAAATCTTGGAGAAAAACTCAAAGAAAATTCTGCTCTCAACAAATCTGAAATTTAAGAATAAATCTAAGTGTTATTTACAAGGAGTGGCCGGCCATGCCTTTAAATAGGCCTCAAGTAATCCTAATCTAACAAGTAACTAACAAAATTAAACCTAATTAATAGAATAAATAAAGGAAAATCCGGCCAAGCATATATATGGGCTGTTTTTGGGCCGAATTTTACATGTATGTTCCTAAAGCTTAAAAATTTAAATTAAACAATTAAAATGTTTATAAATTGGGCCCTTTGACATTTTGGCCTGATTTTCAACTAAGTATGAAGGAATTTCTTGATTGGGCTGAAATTTGGTTATTGGGCCTCGCCTTCAAGAATTTGGGCTCGTGATCCATCTCCTTCCGAAATTGAGTTGTTGATACTCGTAACGGAGATCCAATGCGTGTTGGCTGCAAGATTTGGTTTCTTGGACCAAGATTTCCAAGATTTGAAATCTTGATTTTCTTGATTCTTGAAATCTCTTCGAACAGCATAATTGGGCCAAGATTCGGTTTCTTGATTTTCTTGAAAACAAGAAAGTGAATCTTGATTTTCTTGATTTGAGCCCATCACCTTCTTGAGCTTGGGTTGGGCCTTTGTGACTTGTATCATTACCCCCTTCCTCAAAAAGATTCGTCCTCGAATCTGAAAAATCAAATGAACTCGACTTTCCTCTATCGAACGGGACTAATGGCAATTGATTCCACTGAAAAGAATAGCCATGAGTGATGCAACCTTAGCCCGGGAAATTACTACCGAATCCATTGAGCTGCCACGAGGACCAATAACTCGATCACGAGCTAAGAGATTTCAAAATGCAATAGCAAGCTATGTGGAACGAGCTTGGGAAGAGGGAGTGGCCGGATTTGATAGTCGTGCTTCAAACCGTTCAAAAGGCGTTACTTGCAATTTATTGCAAGCTGAATTTGTTTCTTTTAATTAACTTGTTTTAGTTTAATAAATAAGTTGCTGATCAATTAATTTAACTTATCTTAAAGTTTTAATACATGAGTTAGTTATTGAACTTTATTAAATAAGATGCTTCTTAATTGATCTAGTTCCTAGGATTATTCATTGATGCATAAATTAAGTTCTTTAAATTATGCTTCTTTAATTAAACTAGTTGCTGGAATAATTATTGCATATATGTTTTAGTTCATTTATTTAAGTAAGTTTAATATGTGTTATGATTAATAAGTGTTTTAATGTGTTTAATAAACTCATTTTAATGTGTTTATTGCAGGTGACTTTTTAGCTTATAGTGGTTACAATTCAAGGCTGTTACACATTTAATAAGTGGCTGTTCAAGTTCTTTTGAGTTACAATTAAAGGGGCTGTTAAAAAAGGAGCTTAAAGATCATTAAAAGGAGTTTTTAAAGAGCATTTTATGCCCTTTAAAATTCAGCAGCAACTCTTCCACTTCCAGCCGTTTTTGGAGCTTTTAAGATAAATTAATCAAGCCTTTGAATGTCATTAAGGAGCTGGTAAGAGATGGTGTCTATTCAACTAGCCAAGGACAACTCAAGAGTCATTTTCTAAGCCATTAAAGACATTCAAATCAGCTGAATTAAAGTGATTTTATGGAAGGAGTTATTTGGTTCAAAGAATAAGAAATGACATCAGTTTTTTATGGCACATTAAGTGGATGTTTTTGACCATTCGGTTACCTTGTTCTAGCATTATAAATAGATGTAATCAGCCATAGAGGGAACAACTTTTTTTTGCTGAATATAGATGAAATATTTGAATTGTGAGCTATCCAATTCTCTTTGTTCTTTTGGAATTGATTTGACTTATCAAGCATAGCTTGTGGCGTCCATCTTTTCTTTGTTGCTGAACTTATCACCTTTGGTGTGGCGTTCAATATACCTTTGGTTCCTGTCATAGTTGATAATGGGTCAAGGTTCCTTTCCTGTTTCCTTTAACCGAAACACCTAAAGACCATTTTGAGATTCGGGTCAACAATTTGTTATTGTTGGTTCATTTTCGGTCTTAGCCAATTAATTTGTTATTGTTTCCTCTTTATTTTGTTTATTACCTTTGTTTGAAGCCATTATCTCTATTTTGTTTCATTTTAAAACCGAAACGAATCCATCCTTACTCAATTCACGATTGGGCAACACATACGACTCAAAACATCACGAGACGAGTTCGTATCAAATTGGTATCAGAGCTAGCGAATTTGGAGTAAGAATCGACATTGTCGGCAATACGGTATAGTAGTTTCTTCAAAAAATAAAAAATTCAAAAAAAAAAATTTGGTTTCCATTCAAACTCAAGAGATTGGATATCAAGTTGAAAAAAAAAATTTCGTGAAAAAAAAATTCGTGAAAAAAAAAATTTCGTGAAAAAAAAAAGCTAGTTTTGAAATTTTGTTGTTGTTTGCTGCCCAAATTATAGTTATTACTACCTTCTACTATTTCGCCACATCCAACCTTTCATTTCTTGATTCAAGCCTACTTTCCTTTGTCCTACAATATTCTTACCAAGCCCAAACATCAAGGTTGTAAGCCGACCCACAACAACTGCTTTTTAAGTTTAAATAATTCCTAAGAACTTAGAGAGGAGGAGTGAGTGGAAAGAGGCAAGAGAGTGGTGAGTTTATTCGAGAGTCTAAAAGCCAAGGAAGTGAGATTTCTTTGTGAGTGGATAGTGAGATTCTTTGTTGTGAGTTCATTTTAAAAAAAAATATATGTCACGAAGTCCGGAAAGAAATCAAAATATGGAAGGAGGGTTCCGTCCCGTAAGAAATGTTGGAGGAGGAGTGCCAGGTCTTACCCTTCAAGCAATTATGCGAGAGATGGAGCGATTATTTGATAGAAAACTTGAACCAATTGAAGATCGATTATATCGAGTCGAGAGACGAGAACAACGTGAGATGACTCTGGAAGATGCAAGACAAGAGCGAGAACGTCCAATTCAAGATCCTTATGAAGCAAGTGGACAAGAAAGTGATCACTCATCTGCCCAAAGTGTACGACGTCGAGGCCGTCAACGACAACGAGGTCCTAGAGATCGTGAACGACCAGATGACAATCTTAAGAATATCAAGATGACAATTCCACCATTCCAAGGTAAGAATGACCCTGAAGCTTATTTGGAGTGGGAAAAGAAGATTGAGCTTGTTTTTGATTGCCACAACTATTCGGAGAGTAAAAAGGTGAAACTCGCGGCAATTGAGTTTTCTGATTATGCCATAGTGTGGTGGGACCAGCTTGTAACTAGTCGACGACAAAATGGTGAAAGACCCATCTCTACTTGGGGAGAAATGAAATCAGTCATGCGGAAAAGATTTATTCCATCATACTACCATCGAGATCTTTATCAATGACTTCAAAACCTTACTCAAGGAAATAGAAGTGTTGAAGATTATTATAAGGAGATGGAGATAGCGATGATTCAAGCTGATATCGAGGAGGATCGAGAGGCAACCATGGCTAGGTTCCTTGCGGGTTTAAACAGTGACATTGCCAACATAGTTGAACTACAACACTATGTTGAAGTGATGGACATGGTTCACATGGTGATTAAGGTTGAAAAGCAACTTAAGCGAAAAGGAGTTAGTAGACCCTATGCCAATTCTTCAACCAACAAATGGAATCAAGGAGTCAACAAACCCCCTGTTAGAACAAAAGAGCCGACTGTAGCAGTTAAATCAAATCAACCCATTGGAGAGAAAAGTCGAAATAAAAATGAGCAAGCGCCAAATCGCACGAGAGACATAAGATGTTTCAAGTGTCAAGGCCGAGGGCACATAGTTAGTCAATGTCACAATCAACGAATTATGGTGATAAGAGCTGATGGAGAAGTTGAGTCGGAGGAAGAGGATGAAAATGAACCTGAAATGCCATCCGATGATGAAGATTTAGAGTTACCCGTTGAAGGAGAAATTCTTGTGGTGAAGCGTAGCCTCAGTATTCAAAGTGTTGAAACTGATCAACAAAGGGAGAATATTTTTCACACTCGATGCCACATTCAAGGCAAGGTATGTAGTATGATCATTGATGGTGGTAGCTGTACTAATGTAGCTAGTATTATGTTGGTGGAAAAGCTAGGTTTGGCTACAACTAAACATCCAACTCCATACAAGTTGCAATGGCTAAATGATGGAGGTGAGCTGAAAGTAACAAAACAAGCTGTGGTGGCATTTTCTATTGGAAAGTACCAAGATGAAGTGGTGTGTGATGTAGTTCCTATGCATGCGGGACATCTACTTTTGGGACGTCCATGGCAGTTTGATAGGCGCGTGATCTATGATGGTTATACAAATCGCTATACATTCAAGCATCGAGGCAAGAATGTAACTTTAGCGCCATTGACTCCAAAGCAAATGTACCAAGATCAATTGAAGTTGAAGGAAAAGATTGAAAAAGAGAGAGACAAGAAAAATGAAAAAAAGAAAGAAAAAATTGAGGGAGTGGAGGTAAAAGTACGAGAGGAACAAGAAAGTCAAAAAGAAATTGAAAGTGGTAAAATGAGCGTATTTGCGAGAGAAAAAGAGATAAGAAAATCATTGTTGTTGCATCAACCCGTACTTGTACTTATGTGCAAGGAATGCTTATTTGATGCTAACGAACTTGATAATTCTTTACCTTTGTCTATTGTTTCTTTGCTTCAGGAATTCAAAGACATTTTCCCGGAAGATGTGCCAAGTGGATTGCCTCTTTTTCGAGGTATTGAACACCAAATAGACTTTATTCCCGGAGCTACAATTCCAAATCGACCAGCTTATCGAAGCAACCCAGAGGAAACTAAAGAGTTGCAACGACAAGTGGCGGAATTAATGGAAAAAGGCTATATACGGGAGAGTTTAAGTCCATGTGCGGTTCCCGTTCTGTTGGTGCCTAAAAAGATAGTTCATGGAGGATGTGCGTAGATTGCCGAGCTATCAACAAAATTACCGTCAAATACCGACATCCCATTCCTAGACTTGATGATATGTTAGACGAGCTTAGTGGAGCAAAATTGTTCTCTAAGATTGATCTGAAAAGCGGGTATCATCAAATTCGTATGCGGGAGGGGGACGAGTGGAAGACTGCGTTTAAGACTAAATACGATTTGTATGAGTGGTTAGTGATGCCTTTTGGCCTCACCAATGCACCGAGTACTTTCATGAGGTTGATGAACCACGTTTTGAGGTCATTCATTGGTCGTTTTTGCGTAGTTTATTTTGATGATATTTTAATTTACAGCAAATCATTAACTGAACATCTTGAACATTTGCATGCTATTTTGAAGGTTTTACGAAAGGAAGTATTGTATGCAAACCTTAAGAAATGTAACTTTTGTACTGACAAAGTTATTTTTCTAGGTTTTGTTGTAAGTTCGAATGGATTAGATGATGCGATCCCGGTCGCATCATGTTACGACACAACTCGATGCTACCGAGATTGACCCAAACTCGAGGGGCCCAAGTGCAAAATGAAGTTTTTAATTTCAGTTTGTCAATTTGACAGCTGGAAAATAAGGACTTTGATTCATTAATTTTTAGTTATTTTAGTTTGTGTTTTTTTAATTATGTCATAGTTTGCACATCATTAATATGTGTTCTGCATTTAATAAAGTCATGCATTATGTAACTTTCATGTTATTTAAGTTTGCATCATTAAATTAAGTCAAGTTAGTTTAATTATGTAACTTTCATGTTAGTTAAATTTGCATTTCAAAACCATGCATTTAAGCATCTTAGTTTAATAAATGAGTTGCTGGACATTTATTCAACTCATCTTAGTTTTAATTAATAAGTGTTGTTCTTAATTAATCTAGTTCCTAGGATTATTTATTGATGCATGAGTTAAGTTCATTTAATTATGCTTCTTTAATTAAACTAGTTGCTGGAATAATTATTGCATATATGTTTTAGTTCGTTTATTTAAGTAAGTTTAATGTTTGTTATGATTAATAAGTGTTTTCATTTGTTTAATACACTCATTTTAATGTGTTTATTGCAGGTGACTTTTTAGCTTATAGTGGTTACAATTCAAGGCTGTTACACATTTAATTAAGTGGTTGTTCAAGTTCTTTTGAGTTACAATTAAAGGGGCTGTTATAAAGGGAGCTTAAAATCATTAAAGGAGTTTTTAAAGAGCATTTTATGCCCTTTAAAATTCAGCAGCAACTCTTCCACTTCCAGCCGTTTTTGGAGCTTTCAAGAGAAATTAATCAAGCCTTTGAATGTCATTAAGGAGCTGGTTAAGAGATGGTGTCTATTCAACTAGCCAAGGACAACTCAAGAGTCATTTTCTAAGCCATTAAAGACATTCAAATCAGCTGAATTAAAGTGATTTTATGGAAGGAGTTATTTGGTTCAAAGAATAAAAAAAGACATCAGTTTTTATGGCACATTAAGTGGATGTTTTTGACCATTTGGTTACCTTGTTTTAGCATTATAAATAGATGTAATCAGCCATAGAGAGAAGAACTTTTGGATGAATATAGATGAAATATTTGAATTGTGAGCTATCTAATTAATTCTCTTTGTTCTTACGGAATTGATTTGACTTATCAAGCTTAGCTTGTGGCGTCTATCCATTTCTTGTTTTTGAACTTATCACTTTCATAGTGTGGCGTTCATCATATACCAAGGTTCCTATCATTCTTGATAGTGGGTCGAGGTCTTTTCTTTGTTGTTTTCCTATACTGTC
This sequence comes from Gossypium hirsutum, assembly GCF_007990345.1. Classification (NCBI taxonomy): domain Eukaryota; kingdom Viridiplantae; phylum Streptophyta; class Magnoliopsida; order Malvales; family Malvaceae; genus Gossypium; species Gossypium hirsutum. The sequence goes on along the minus strand of NC_053441.1, from coordinate 43,637,571 downwards.
ATTCACCTAAGAGCTACTTTGAGTCTCGGGTCAACAACCTCTATTGTTGGTTCATTCTCTACCCTTAGCCAAAATTTTCCATTCGTTGTTAAACCCATTTCCCTTTTAAACGTTTGTTTGTAGCCTTTCTTCTATTTTGAAACAAACTTAGCCTTACTCAAATTCACGATCAAGCAAACACTAACGACTCGAATCAATCACAAAACGAGTTCGTATCATTAGAGGTGGACCAAGAGAAGATTAAAGCAATACAAGAATGGCCACGACTGAATAACATCAGCCAAGTTAGAAGCTTTCATGGCCTTGCAAGCTTCTATAGGAGGTTTGTACCGAATTTTAGCACTCTTGCTGCCCCATTAACCGGTATTATAAAAAAAAATTCACCTTTTATTTGGTCTGATGAACAAGAATCTGCTTTTGTTAAAATCAAAGATTGCTTGACTAATGCTCCACTTTTATGTTTGCCGAATTTTAACAAAATTTTCGAGGTAGAATGTGATGCTTCTGGAATAGGAATAGGTGCAGTTTTAACGCAAGATGGGCGACCGGTGGCTTATTTTAGTGAGAAACTTAATGGAGCTACGCTCAATTATCCCACATATGACAAAGAAATGTACGCATTGATACGTGCATTAGAAACATGGCAGCATTACCTTTGGCCTAAGGAGTTCGTTATACACACGGACCATGAGGCTTTGAAGCATTTGAGAGGGCAAACTAAGCTTAACAAACGACATGCAAAATGGGTAGAATTCTTAGAATCCTTTCCATATGTGATTAAGTATAAGCAAGGTAAGGAAAATATCATTGCAGATGCTTTATCGCGAAGGTATTCTCTTTTAAATTATTTGGATGTTAAGTTACTTGGTTTTGCTTATTTAAAGGAATTATATGCTGATGATTCTGATTTTGGAGAAGTTTACAAGTTATGTGTGCAAGGTGCGTATGACAGGTACTATTAGCAAGATGGATTCCTATTTCGAGAAAATAAGTTGTGCATACCCCAAGGATCAACTAGAAATTTGTTGGTTCATGAAGCACATAGTGGGGGTTTAATGGGACATTTTGGTATTGCCAAAACTTTGGCCGTTCTTCAAGAACACTTTTATTGGCCAAAGATGAAATGAGATGTGGCTAAAGTGTGCAATCGCTGTATTGTTTGCAAGAAGGCGAAATCAAGGGTCCAGCCACATGGACTCTATACTCCATTACCGATTCCAGAAATGCCATGGATGGATATTTCTATGGACTTTGTTTTGGGTCTTCCTAGAACAAAGAATGGCAAAGATTCTGTGTTTGTTGTAGTTGATCGGTTTTCAAAAATGGCTCATTTCATTGCATGTAACAAAACTGACGATGCTTTAAATGTTGCCAATCTATTTTTTAGGGAGATTGTACGATTGCATGGAATTCCAAGAACCATTGTTTCGGATCGAGACACTAAATTTCTCAGCCACTTTTGGAGGACTTTATAGGGAAAGATTGGAACTAAGCTATTATTTTCCACAACAAGTCATCCCCAAACTGATGGCCAAACAGAGGTTGTTAATAGAGTTCTGTCAACACTACTGCGGGCCATTATACGTAAGAATTTAAAAACTTGGGAGGAGTGTCTACCTCACATTGAATTTGCATACAATCGATCGGTACATTCAGCTACCAAGTTTTCACTGTAACACCCCGAACCCGAGACCGACACCGGAGTCGGACACGAGATGTTAACAAACTTTGAAAAATTTCCTTCCAGACACTGCCCAGTCTGAGTACTAGTCGCTTCAAAAATCATATCTTGAGTTTCACAACTAGAAAATCAGTTTGGTGATTTTTCCCTGAAACTAGACTCATGTCCCCACCTATGTATTTTTTTCTAGAATTTTTGGTCGGGCCAATTAGTACAGTTTATTAGTCAAAGTCTCCCATGTTACAGGGGTCGACTACACTGACCTTTTCCCATTACGACTTGGATATCTCTCTTCACAGAGCTTCAATACTGATTCCGTTTGTTTCTATGGAAACTAGACTCAGAGAGGAATCCATACATATATGGTATGACCCCTAATTATCTCTGGTCAATTTATAGTGAATTTCCAAAGGCGGAACAGGGAATCCAGAAACTGTTCTGGCCCTGTTCCACAAGAACCCGAATATCTCTTACTGTACTGTCCATATGATTGTTTTGTTACTTTCCTATGAAAGTAGATTCTTCAAGGTTTGTTTACATAATTTATTCACTATTTAATTCCATTCCTACTATTTTTAGTGATTTTCCAAATCTACGTCACTGCTGCTGTCAGCATCTACCTTTAAGGTAGGCTTTACCTATTTCATGGTTCAACTAGCCCTTTTTGCATACATAGCACAATTTATGAAAGTGATTAACCATCCCCGTGGCCAATCCTTGTCAAGCATATCCACACTAAATGATTATAACATTATACTTAAACACATATAAGCCATTTTCACATGGCTATCCAAAACTTATACATCACATAAAGTACTCGAAAAACAACAATGGGTCGTCCTATACATGCCATATCAAAATTCAACCAAAAGAGTACCCATAAGAGCCTTTGATAGTGTGGGCGACTTCGATGTCAAGATCCCGAGTCCGATAGCTGAAGAACCAAAAAATCTATAAAACAGAGGAGCAATGGAACGAAGTAAGCAATTTATGCTTAGTAAGTTTTGAGCAAGAAATTCCAGCATAAACAAAGAATAACACACATTTAGCTAAATGAAATATTTCATAATACGCAATTTACCGATATCAAACTTGCTTCACAACATTCACAACCCTTATGTACATACACAATAGACTAACTTAGCCGAAGGCCGGTAGCTCGTTTATCAACTGAGCGAACATTTATTTGTAAGGGCTCGATTAAATTCAACACATACGTAACATATCCCCATATTGGGATGTTTTTCGAGTATTCGCTGGAATTTTACAGCAAGCTCATTCATTACCAAATCACGTACCTTCGGGATTTAACCGGATATAGCTCCTCGTTCAAATGCCTTCGGGACATAGCCCGGTTTTAGTAACTCACACAATGCCTTCGGGACATAACCCGGATTTAACAACTCGCACGAATGCCTTCGGGACTTAACCCAGATTTAATAACTCGCACGAATGCCTTCGGGACTTAACCCGGATTTAGTATCTCGCACAAAGGCCTTCGGATCTTAGTCCGGATATATTCACTTAGCACAAAGCCTTCGGGACTTAGCCCGGACAGCATTCAATTAATCATGCACATTCATATTTCATTTTCACTTGCGAAACTCAAACACAAGGCACATATCGTCCTTGCACATTCGGCTCAATAGCCACACATAGAGCATGATTTAATCACATTGTAATTTAAGCTCTCTTACTCAAGAACTTACCTCGGGTGTTGTCGAACGATTCCGCTAGCTATTCAACCACTTTTTCCTTCCCTTTATCGGATTTATTTCCCCTTTGCTCTTGAGCTTAATCAAACAAATAAATTGATTTCATCATTTAGGCATCAAAAAGATGAACACAAGGCACTTAGCCCATATTTATACATTAGACATTAAAGTCTCATACATGCAAAAATCATGCATCAACGCAACATATTAGCTAATTTCTTTCCCCTTGGCCGAATATGCATGTCTATTTTTGGGGTCGATCTCAACACTTAATACACACATATACACACACTAGTAAAGCATCCTCCCCCTTTTCATCGATTTAACACATGCATTGCTCATCAACATGCAAAGTTACATTCGGCCTTAGCACACATCTTGCTAGCCGATTCTTCTCCATTTAGCAACCAATGCACATATGTGCTCACACAAAAATGCTAAAAAGGAGGTTCAAGAATCATCAAGCCATCATCACATGCATCATTAACAAGCCTCATATTTTGCATGCAATGGCATTAACACAACCTCCACCTAGGCCGAATCTTAACTCATCCTCATGCCTCATCACCACAACATCAAACACCAACCAAGAATGATGCATCCATGGTCAAGTGCCAATTCCATCACATAGCAAGATTTAGACCATGGGCCAAGTAGAACTCAAGCTAACAACTAAAACATGCATGCATCTCATGGAACATCATCAAACATACCTTAGCCTAGCTACATGCATGGCCGAATCTCTTCACCTTTCTTCTTCTTTCCTCCTTAAAATTTTGGCCAAGGATGAACCAAAGGATGAGAAAATTTTTCTTTGTTTTTTTTTTCTTTCTAGTTTCGGCAAGCATGAAGATGAGAAAAGGATGAACAAAATTCTCTCCTTTCTCTTCTTTAGCTCACGGCAATGGGGGGGGACAAACAACTACACACACATTTTTTTTTGTATTCTCCATACTCCTTTTTATTATTTTATTTGTTTTATCCCAACATTTTATGACACAAATTAACATATCTTATTTGTGCCATACTCATGCCATAATTTCCATAAAATAAATTGCACACTTGTGCATCATGCCCATCATGGCCGGCCACTACTAGTAGGGGGGAAATTTGACATGCAAGTCCCCCCTTTGTCCACGTGCACTAATAGGTCCTCACACATTGACCTATCACATTTTAGAATTTTCTCACATAAGTCCTATTAACTAAATTCACATGAAATCAACCAAATTGAAGCTTGAAATTTTCACACATTCATAATTACATATTCTAGACAATAAGTATCACATTCAAACATTTTGGTGACTCGGTTTAGCGGTCCCGAAACCACTTCCCGACTAGGGTCAACTTTGGGCTGTCACAACTCTCCCCCACTTAAGAAATTTTCGTCCCCGAAAATCTTACTGGTAAATAGGTTTGGGTATCGTTCTTTCATCGAGCTCTCGGTCTCCCAAGTAGCTTCCTCGATCCCGTGTTTGAGCCATAACACCTTTACTAGCGGAACTCTTTTGTTTCGCAACTCCTTCACTTCACGAGCTAGGATACGCATCGGTTCTTCTTCATAGCTCATGTCGACTTGAATTTCAACCTCTGATGGGCTAATTATGTGCGATGGATCAGATCGATAGCGTCGAAGCATCGAAACATGAAAGACGTCATGAATCTTTTCAAGCTCCGGGGGCAAAATCAATCTATACGCAACCGGACCAACTCGTTCGGAGATTTCGTACAGCCCAATGAATCTTGGGCTCAACTTGCCCTTACGGCCGAACCTGAGTATCTTTTTCCAAGGTGAAACCTTAAGGAACACTTTGTCTCCCACCTGATACTCGATGTCTTTTCGTTTCAAATCTGCGTACGACTTCTGACGATCCGTGGCTACCTTTAGACTTTCACGGATTACCTTTACTTTCTGTTCAGCATCTTTAATCAAATCAACTCCGAAAATTTTACTTTCACCGAGCTCGGTCCAAAACAATGGTGTACGGCATTTACGACCGTACAAAGCCTCGTAAGGTGCCATCTTAATACTTGATTGAAAACTATTGTTGTAAGCGAATTCAATCAAAGGTAAATACCGTTCCCATGAACTACTGAACTCGAGGATGCAACATCTCAACATATCCTCAAGTATCTGAATTATCCGCTCGGATTGACCATCGGTTTGGGGGTGAAAAGCAGTGCTAAAATGCAGCTTGGTACCCAGAGCTTCTTGCAATTTCTTCCAAAATCGTGAGGTGAATCTCGGATCTCTATCCGACACGATAGAAACAGGTACCCCGTGTAATCTCACAATTTGATAAACGTACAATTCAGCTAGTTTATCCAATGAAAAATCCGTACGTACGTGGATGAAATGAGCCGACTTAGTCAGTCTATCAACAACAACCCATATCGCATCCTTCTTACTTGCTGACAAGGGCAGTCCGGACACAAAGTCCATTGTGACTCGATCCCATTTCCACTCGGGTATCATGATCGGCTGGAGTAATCCTGAAGGCACTTGATGTTCCGCTTTCACTTGTTGACATATCAAACATCTCGAAACAAAGTCGGAGATGTCCCGTTTCATACCATGCCACCAAAATTGACGTTTCAAATCGTTGTACATTTTCGTACTCCCCGGGTGAATTGACATTCGGCTACAATGGGCTTCGTTCAGAATCATCGAAATGAGTTCCGAATTCCTTGGAACACACAAACGATTTCTGAACCTCAAACAATCATCATCATCAATTTGAAACTCCGATTCCTCGTTCGGAAAACACTTAGCCCGTTTTGCAACCAATTCATCATTGACTTTCTGAGCTTCACGAATTTGGTGAGTCAATAATGGTTTAGCTTTTAATTCAGCTACTAACACACTGTCTGGTAGAACAGACAAATGCACGTTCATCGCTCGTAAAGCAAACAATGACTTCCGGCTTAAGGCGTCCGCAACCACGTTAGCCTTTCCCGGGTGATAATCAATGACAAGCTCGTAATCTTTCAACAACTCAAGCCAACGTCTTTGTCGCAGATTCAAGTCTCGTTGAGTCATCAAATATTTGAGACTTTTGTGATCCGAAAATACATGGCACTTCTCACCAAACAGATAATGTCGCCATATTTTTAAAGCAAACACGATGGCAGCTAGTTCGAGATCATGGGTCGGATAATTCCTCTCGTGAGGCTTCAATTGTCTCGACGCATAGGCCACGACTCGACCTTCTTGCATCAATACGCAACCCAACCCAAGTAGGGATGCGTCACTATAAATGACAAACTCTTTACCTGATTCGGGTTGAACCAAAATTGGAGCTTCAGTCAAATGAGTTTTCAGTTGGTCGAAACTTTTCTGACATTTCTCCGTCCACTCGAACTTAACATCTTTTTGAAGTAGCTTCGTCATTGGTGTGGCTATCATCGAGAAACCTTTGACAAATCGTCGGTAATAACCGGCGAGCCCCAAAAAGCTCCGAACTTCAGTAACATTTCTCGAAGGTTTCCAGTCAAGTATGGCTGAAATTTTGTTCGGGTCAACTCGAATACCCGACGCGGATACCACATGACCCAAGAAGCTAACCTCTCTTAACCAGAACTCACACTTACTGAACTTAGCATATAACTGCTCATCCCGCAAAATTTGCAGCACTAGCCTCAGATGCTCAGCATGTTCGGTCTCGTCTCTTGAATAGACCAAAATGTCATCAATGAACCCACTACAAACCGATCCAAATACGGTCTGAAGATCCGATTCATCAAATCCATAAATACTGCAGGGGCATTAGTGAGCCCAAACGGCATCACTAAGAATTCGTAGTGACCATATCTCGTTCTGAAGGCAGTTTTGGGAATATCTGAATCTCGGATTCGCAACTGATAATAGCCCGATCTCAAATCTATTTTTGAGAACACTGAGGCTCCCTTCAGTTGGTCGAACAAATCATCGATGCGCGGCAACGGATATTTGTTCTTTATCGTCACTTTATTCAGCTGACGATAGTCAATGCACAACCTCATGGTTCTGTCCTTCTTTTTCACGAACAATACTGGTGCACCCCAAGGTGAGAAACTTGGTCGAGCGAAACCTCTATCCGTCAGTTCTTGCAACTGAGCTTTCAACTCCTTTAACTCGGTTGGTGCCATACGATACGGAGCTATCGAAATCGGCGTAGTCCCAGGTACAAGCTCAATACCAAACTCTACCTCCCGAACAGGTGGTAAACCCGGTAATTCTTCCGGAAAAACATTCGGGTATTCACAAACCACCGGCACAGATTCGGGTTTCTTTTCTAATTCTTTGTCACCAAGTACATACGCAAGGTATGCTTCGCACCCTTTTCTTACATATTTCTGTGCCAACATTGCTGATATTACAGCTGGCATCCCCTCCAAGTCCACAGACTCAATTCGGACTACTTCGTTATTTGCGCACCTCAAATCAATAGTCTTGCTCTTGCAATTCACAATCGCATCATGCGCGGTCAACCAATCCAAACCAAGGATAACATCAAATTCATCAAACGGCAAAAGCATCAAGTCCGCCGGAAAACAGGAACCTCGAATTTCCAGGGGACATTTCTTACACACTTTGTCGACAAGCACGTAACGACCCAAGGGATTTGACACCCGAATTACGAACTCAGTAGACTCAATAGGTAAAGTCTTACTGGATGCTAAGGTTTCACATATGTAAGAATGAGTAGAACCGGGGTCAATCAAAGCAATTACATTAGTATCAAAGAGAGTGAATGTACCGGTAATAACATCAGGCGAAGAAGCATCCTCGCGGGCACGTATAGCATAAGCTCTAGCAGGCGCACGGGCTTCGGATCTGGTTATATCATCTCTAGATCCTCTCTGACCACCACTAGCATTGCCCATATTTCCAGATGGTCTACCTCGAGCAGTGGTAGCACCCGGTCTCCCACTCTGATTTGCATTCTGTCCCGACAACCTCGGGCAATCTTTAATGAAGTGGTCAACTGATCCGCATTTGTAACAGGAGCGGTCAGGAAATCTACAACTCCCCGAATGCCATTTACCGCAATATCGGCATTTCGTCCTGTCTCGACGTTCATTCCCAACACTGGCGACCGAAGTGCCTCGTGTACCCACAGGGGGTCGATCACGATCTCGTCCAAAAAGGCCCGAAGTGCCTCTAAACTGGCCCGCATCATCTCGAAATCTCTTCGATGTCTGTTGAAGAGACCTTCCCGAGGATCTTTTACGAAACTCTCCAGTTCCCTCATCAACTCTTTGCTTTTCTTTTCTAAGCTCTTCGGCTTTACAAGCTCGTTCAACAAGTACCACGAACTCTCGTATTTCAAGAACGCCAACGAACATTTTTATATCTTCATTCAGCCCATCCTCGAAGCGTTTACACATAATAGCTTCGGACGAAACACATTCCCGAGCGTATTTGCTAAGTCTAACAAATTTTCGCTCGTAATCAGTAACCGACATGGAGCCTTGCTTAAGCTCAAGAAATTCCTTCCGTTTTTGATCAACAAATCTCTGACTGATATACTTTTTCCGAAACTCAGTTTGGAAAAACTCCCAAGTTACTTGCTCTCGGGGCACAATAGAAGTCAGAGTACTCCACCAATAGTAGGCAGAATCACGTAGCAAGGAGATAGCACACTTTAGGCATTCATCGGGTGTACAAGATAGCTCATCGAGTACCCGGATAGTGTTGTCCAGCCAAAATTCAGCTTGCTCGGCATCATCGCTATCCATAGCCTTAAATTTAGTAGCCCCATGTTTTCGGATTCTGTCAACTGGGGGCTTATTTGACCTTATTTGGTCCGTTACCGGTGGTATTGTAGGTGCGGGGGTAGTATTTGTCGGGAATGGAGGTTGTGGAACAGCCATATTAGTTCGAATGTATTGGTTAAACCAATCATTCATCACGCTATAGAATGCTTGTCTAGCTTCATCATTCGGATTACTAGCATTAGGTTGAGAGTCTGCCGGCACTGTCCCTTCTGCGGGAGCAGGCGCTACACTCTCAAGATCATCAGCTACCTCTCGGTCACGATCGGGATCCATTACTATAAATAAACACATTTACAATTGTCAGAAATCACCACACTATCAAGTAATCACATAAAATGGCATGTATAGCTAGACCCGAAACATTACGGTAGTCCTAGAATCGACTAAACCGTAGCTCTGATACCAATAAAATGTAACACCCCGAACCCGAGACCGACACCGGAGTCGGACACGAGATGTTAACAAACTTTGAAAAATTTCCTTCCAGACACTGCCCAGTCTGAGTACTAGTCGCTTCAAAAATCATATCTTGAGTTTCACAACTAGAAAATCAGTTTGGTGATTTTTCCCTGAAACTAGACTCATGTCCCCACCTATGTATTTTTTTCTAGAATTTTTGGTCGGGCCAATTAGTACAGTTTATTAGTCAAAGTCTCCCATGTTACAGGGGTCGACTACACTGACCTTTTCCCATTACGACTTGGATATCTCTCTTCACAGAGCTTCAATACTGATTCCGTTTGTTTCTATGGAAACTAGACTCAGAGAGGAATCCATACATATATGGTATGACCCCTAATTATCTCTGGTCAATTTATAGTGAATTTCCAAAGGCGGAACAGGGAATCCAGAAACTGTTCTGGCCCTGTTCCACAAGAACCCGAATATCTCTTACTGTACTGTCCATATGATTGTTTTGTTACTTTCCTATGAAAGTAGATTCTTCAAGGTTTGTTTACATAATTTATTCACTATTTAATTCCATTCCTACTATTTTTAGTGATTTTCCAAATCTACGTCACTGCTGCTGTCAGCATCTACCTTTAAGGTAGGCTTTACCTATTTCATGGTTCAACTAGCCCTTTTTGCATACATAGCACAATTTATGAAAGTGATTAACCATCCCCGTGGCCAATCCTTGTCAAGCATATCCACACTAAATGATTATAACATTATACTTAAACACATATAAGCCATTTTCACATGGCTATCCAAAACTTATACATCACATAAAGTACTCGAAAAACAACAATGGGTCGTCCTATACATGCCATATCAAAATTCAACCAAAAGAGTACCCATAAGAGCCTTTGATAGTGTGGGCGAGTTCGACGTCAAGATCCCGAGTCCGATAGCTGAAGAACCAAAAAATCTATAAAACAGAGGAGCAATGGAACGAAGTAAGCAATTTATGCTTAGTAAGTTTTGAGCAAGAAATTCCAGCATAAACAAAGAATAACACACATTTAGCTAAATGGAATATTTCATAATACGCAATTTACCGATATCAAACTTGCTTCACAACATTCACAACCCTTATGTACATACACAATAGACTAACTTAGCCGAAGGCCGGTAGCTCGTTTATCAACTGAGCGAACATTTATTTGTAAGGGCTCGATTAAATTCAACACATACGTAACATATCCCCATATTGGGATGTTTTTCGAGTATTCGCTGGAATTTTACAGCAAGCTCATTCATTACCAAATCACGTACCTTCGGGATTTAACCGGATATAGCTCCTCGTTCAAATGCCTTCGGGACATAGCCCGGTTTTAGTAACTCACACAATGCCTTCGGGACATAACCCGGATTTAACAACTCGCACGAATGCCTTCGGGACTTAACCCAGATTTAATAACTCGCACGAATGCCTTCGGGACTTAACCCGGATTTAGTATCTCGCACAAAGGCCTTCGGATCTTAGTCCGGATATATTCACTTAGCACAAAGCCTTCGGGACTTAGCCCGGACAGCATTCAATTAATCATGCACATTCATATTTCATTTTCATTTGCGAAACTCAAACACAAGGCACATATCGTCCTTGCACATTCGGCTCAATAGCCACACATAGAGCATGATTTAATCACATTGTAATTTAAGCTCTCTTACTCAAGAACTTACCTCGGGTGTTGTCGAACGATTCCGCTAGCTATTCAACCACTTTTTCCTTCCCTTTATCGGATTTATTTCCCCTTTGCTCTTGAGCTTAATCAAACAAATAAATTGATTTCATCATTTAGGCATCAAAAAGATGAACACAAGGCACTTAGCCCATATTTATACATTAGACATTAAAGTCTCATACATGCAAAAATCATGCATCAACACAACATATTAGCTAATTTCTTTCCCCTTGGCCGAATATGCATGTCTATTTTTGGGGTCGATCTCAACACTTAATACACACATATACACACACTAGTAAAGCATCCTCCCCCTTTTCATCGATTTAACACATGCATTGCTCATCAACATGCAAAGTTACATTCGGCCTTAGCACACATCTTGCTAGCCGATTCTTCTCCATTTAGCAACCAATGCACATATGTGCTCACACAAAAATGCTAAAAAGGAGGTTCAAGAATCATCAAGCCATCATCACATGCATCATTAACAAGCCTCATATTTTGCATGCAATGGCATTAACACAACCTCCACCTAGGCCGAATCTTAACTCATCCTCATGCCTCATCACCACAACATCAAACACCAACCAAGAATGATGCATCCATGGTCAAGTGCCAATTCCATCACATAGCAAGATTTAGACCATGGGCCAAGTAGAACTCAAGCTAACAACTAAAACATGCATGCATCTCATGGAACATCATCAAACATACCTTAGCCTAGCTACATGCATGGCCGAATCTCTTCACCTTTCTTCTTCTTTCCTCCTTAAAATTTTTGGCCAAGGATGAACCAAAGGATGAGAAAATTTTTATTTGTTTTTTTTTCTTTCTAGTTTCGGCAAGCATGAAGATGAGAAAAGGATGAACAAAATTCTCTCCTTTCTCTTCTTTAGCTCACGGCAATGGGGGGGGACAAACAACTACACACACATTTTTTTTTTGTATTCTCCATACTCCTTTTTATTATTTTATTTGTTTTATCCCAACATTTTATGACACAAATTAACATATCTTATTTGTGCCATACTCATGCCATAATTTCCATAAAATAAATTGCACACTTGTGCATCATGCCCATCATGGCCGGCCACTACTAGTAGGGGGAAATTTGACATGCAAGTCCCCCCTTTGTCCACGTGCACTAATAGGTCCTCACACATTGACCTATCACATTTTAGAATTTTCTCACATAAGTCCTATTAACTAAATTCACATGAAATCAACCAAATTGAAGCTTGAAATTTTCACACATTCATAATTACATATTCTAGACAATAAGTATCACATTCAAACATTTTGGTGACTCGGTTTAGCGGTCCCGAAACCACTTCCCGACTAGGGTCAACTTTGGGCTGTCACATTCACCATTTGAGGTAGTGTATGGATTTAATCCCTTAACTCCATTGGATTTATTGCCTTTACCTTTTGATAAATTGGTGCATGTAGATGGAAAGAAAAAGGCAGATTTTGTGAAACAATTACATCAGCGAGTTAGGGATAATATTGAACGAAGAACGGAGTAATATGCACATCAAGTTAACAAGGGCCGTAAACGAGTAATATTTGAACCTGGTGATTGGGTTTGGATTCACATGCGCAAGGAGAGATTTCCTGTTCAAAGGCGATCCAAACTATTACCACGAGGAGATGGACCTTTTCAAGTCTTGGAGAGAATTAATGATAACGCTTATAAGTTAGATTTACCTGGTGAGTATGGGGTTGGTGCTACTTTTAATGTTGCTGATTTATCTCTTTTCGATGTAGGTGACGATTTGGGAGCAAATCGCCTCGAAGAGGGGGGGAATGATGCAACCTTAGCCCGGGAAATTACTACCGAATCCATTGAGCTGCCACGAGGACCAATAACTCGATCACGAGCTAAGAGATTTCGAAATGCAATAGCAAGCTATGTGGAACGAGCTTGGGAAGAGGGAGTGGCCGGATTTGATAGTCGTGCTTCAAACCGTTCAAAAGGCGTTACTTGCAATTTATTGCAAGCTGAATTTGTTTCTTTTAATTAACTTGTTTTAGTTTAATAAATAAGTTGCTGATCAATTAATTTAACTTATCTTAAAGTTTTAATACATGAGTTAGTTATTGAACTTTATTAAATAAGATGCTTCTTAATTGATCTAGTTCCTAGGATTATTTATTGATGCATAAATTAAGTTCTTTAAATTATGCTTCTTTAATTAAACTAGTTGCTGGAATAATTATTGCATATATGTTTTAGTTCATTTATTTAAGTAAGTTTAATATGTGTTATGATTAATAAGTGTTTTAATGTGTTTAATAAACTCATTTTAATGTGTTTATTGCAGGTGACTTTTTAGCTTATAGTGGTTACAATTCAAGGCTGTTACACATTTAATAAGTGGCTGTTCAAGTTCTTTTGAGTTACAATTAAAGGGGCTGTTAAAAAAGGAGCTTAAAGATCATTAAAAGGAGTTTTTAAAGAGCATTTTATGCCCTTTAAAATTCAGTAGCAACTCTTCCACTTCCAGCCATTTTTGGAGCTTTTAAGAGAAATTAATCAAGCCTTTGAATGTCATTAAGGAGCTGGTAAGAGATGGTGTCTATTTAACTAGCCAAGGACAACTCAAGAGTCATTTTCTAAGCCATTAAAGACATTCAAATCAGCTGAATTAAAGTGATTTTATGGAAGGAGTTATTTGGTTCAAAGAATAAGAAAAGACATCAGTTTTTTATGGCACATTAAGTGGATGTTTTTGACCATTCGGTTACCTTGTTCTAGCATTATAAATAGATGTAATCAGTCATAGAGGGAATAACTTTTTTTTGCTGAATATAGATGAAATATTTGAATTGTGAGCTATCCAATTCTCTTTGTTCTTTCGGAATTGATTTGACTTATCAAGTATAGCTTGTGGCGTCCATCTTTTCTTTGTTGCTGAACTTATCACCTTTGGCGTGGCGTTCAATATACCTTTGGTTCCCATCATAGTTGATAGTGGGTCAAGGTTCCTTTCCTGTTTCCTTTAACCGAAAACACCTAAAGACCATTTTGAGATTCGGGTCAACAATTCGTTATTGTTGGTTCATTTTCGGTCTTAGCCAATTAATTTGTTATTGTTTCCTCTTTATTTTGTTTATTACCTTTGTTTGAAGCCATTATCTCTATTTTTTTTCATTTTAAAACCGAAACGAATCCATCCTTACTCAATTCACGATTGGGCAACACATACGACTCAAAACATCACGAGACAAGTTCGTATCAATGAGATAGTAAATAGCAACGGAAATAAGCTTGTAGTCCAATCATAAGCATAACAGGACAGGTATAACGCATGTGAATGGACAGATTCATATTACCATGCAAACAATCTAATTTACTCGCCACTGCCTCGTCAAATATTTGAAACAAAGATGGACATGTTTTAAGGCATTCAATCGTCTCAAATTGTTCCCACAAACCGTGAATAAATTGCGAGTAATAAATCAAATGGTAAACATAATTTCACAAGTAGGTATTTGAAAAGATTCACATGGTTCACAGAGTTGCATAATCATACCATGCATTAATCGACGGTCTATAGATTCACTCACACATGCATTATCAAAAACAAGAATCTTTTTATCAACCATCAAAACAGATAGATCATCAATAAATAAAATAGGACAGTCAAGCACGTTTCGATCTAAGTGTTCATCAACACGATCTTTATCACTATCCGATAAGTACAAAAGTGTTTCAAAGGTTTCAAGCATCTTACCTTAATAAGCAGAAGAATAATGGTCGATTTTACCTTTTTCATTTAAAACAAACCTTCGCTCATCGGGGGCATAGTGTATTTGAAGCTCCGTTGTTGAGTTAACCTTTGTCAAATGGAGCTCAAACTTCATGTACAACCACATAAACTGTTTAAGGCACGAATATAAATTGAAAATAAACTTGGAAAATTTTGTTACCTTATTCACCATAACAGATTTGCACAAATTCGAGGACTTTACATAAGGCAAATCAAGAGAATAACAACTCACGCTTCCTTTCGTAATGACTTTATCAACCACAATCGAAGAATAACAATTAATCGGATCAAAATGAAGGGATCTTTTAAGAACTAAGTCACCAAAAGTTTTATCAATAATTTTCAAATCTGCACGGGACTCAGTTGCTAAAAATTCCTTACCTCGCTTACCTTCAGGCTCATGTAGTGTGATTTCATCTTCAACCTTGCCTATGTTGATCGTATGAAAGCGTCTTTCATCGGAAAGGTATTGAAGTTGAAAGTTATCTTTTGTATGTGGCCAATGGAAGTGTTCTATCCCACGTAAAGGTGGTAAACCTTTAGGGGTCTTACTAAAAACATCCTCATAATCCTGCAAAAAACATTGAAACACACTAGGCAAATTTTCGTTAATGTTAGATAAAGATAAATAGTTTTGCCTAAACCTCACAAGGATACAAGGTTGTTTATTGAGTAGGGCTCTCCGCACATCTTTTTTTGTTGCCATCAAATTTCTCACTCTCATTTTACCACTTGCGGATTCACTCACCTTTGGGCTATTTAGATTTTGACTTTTTTCACTACTAGCCTCTTTTCTCTCTGTCTTTTGTATTTGTCCTTTCTCCCTTACCCCCTCACAAAATTTCATCATTTTTAATTGATCTTTATATACATCACTGGGATTTAAAGGAGCAAGAGTGAATTTTTGGCCTTTAAACACAAGAGAGTATCTATTAAGCTTGCCTTGGTGTGTAACATCACGATCAAATTGCCAAGGCCGTCCAAGGAGCAAGTGTGCCACATGCATTGGGACCACCTCACACCATACCTCATCCTCATAATTCCCGAGCTTAAAAGTGATCAAGGACTATTTTGTGACTTTAACTTCTGAGCATTCATTAAGCCACTGAAGGTGATACGACTTAGGGTGCTCGATACAAGGTAACTTTAAGGAATCCACCAAATAACTGCTAACTAGATTCGAACAACTCCCACTATCAATAATAAGTGAATATAAGTTACCTTTTATAAAACACCTAGAATGGAAAATATTGGTCATTTGGTTATCAAAATCGTCTCCCATTTGGCTATTAAGGGTTCGGCAGACTACCATCTTATTTTTTTCCTTTTTTTTGAAATACCTGCAAAATAAACACTCAACACTCAAAAATAAAAGTTAGCAAACCTCACCGTTAATCACTCAAAAAGAAAATTCAAATTCTCAATGAGGTCGAATTCAATCTTGTGAATTCTTTATCAGAGTTTATATCAACCAATTAGAGAGTGGATGAACTGATCTACCAAAGAATCCTAATTTGCACTAGGATGCCAAAAACTGACGAGACACCAATTGATTCGTGTTGCACCGAGGAAGAAGTTGTGCACACGTTTAAATCCTACTAACACAAGAAACAAGAAGGTGTTAGATAACGTAAAGGAAGAATAAAGGCAAACAAATGAAAACCTACAGCTAAGAATCAATAAAAATTGCTGAAAACAGAAAACCCGAAAAACTGCGGGAGTAACTTGACAACTTCGTTCGAGGTGTTCCCGATCTCCAAAAATCACGAAATTAAATCTGGAATGTCCTTATATATTGAATTTTTGATCTGAAAATTTTGGGCACCAAATTCAACCCGCTGAGTCTTTTTTTAAATTTTTATTGAATTTCGTCTTTTTTTGATTTTTTTGACTTTTTTGACTGATTTTTTTGTGGGATTAATTTTTTTATATTCAATCACAGTGCCACAAATATGTATGTAAAATTTCAGATCAATTGGACAATGTTTACCCACTTAAATGAATTTTTTTTGAACAAATTTTCTGGGTAAAACTGCTGTTTGTGCTTTAAAAAAAAAAGAGATCAGTTTAGAAATCAACCAAGAACACCCAAAACGCCCAAAACCTGATACCAAATGATACGGGGAGCCGTTTGAAGGGAGTTGTGAAATGTTTTGGGATTTCAAGGCTTCTTAGGACTTTTAATTTAATTTCTTGCTGTTCAATTTCTCTTCTTTATATCTACTTGTGTCGAATCTTTATCTAATTTATTTGCTGTTCTTTTTGTGTTTCCAGCCCTCTTCCATCTTAAAGAATTGAATAATACTCCTCTTGTGGCAGCAAAGAATCGGTCAAAATCCCCAATTTCTAGGGTTCTTGTCGATTCATCTTTAATCTTCTTAGGTGCATTCATTGCTGTAATTTGGGGAAAACTTTCTTGTTGTTCAATTGGGCAGATCGCAATCTTCTTTGGGGTTTCAAAGAGCCGTCTTATTCCATCAAGTTCTCTCTTTTCTTCTTATCACAACAGCCCTTAGAATTCTATTAAAATTTGATCGTTTAATTTGCTTGCTGTTTTGGTTGTTTCTTGACAGATTCGGCTTGCTGAGAAGCAATATTGGAGATTGTTTTCGTGTTCTTGGTTTCAAGAAACCCCTTTCATAATTGCTTCAATTCTTGATTATCTTTTGCTGTTCTAGGGTTCTTATTTCAGATCTGGAAATTTTTAAGTTTTAATTTTCTGCCTCTTTTCAGATCTGATTGTCTAAAGATTTTCATAGGAGTTCCTTGTGACTTGGCAACTCGATCTTGGCCCGCGCGCAACCCTATATCATTTGGTATCATATTTTGGGCGTTTTGGGTGTTCTTGGTTGATTTCTAAGCTGATCTCTATTTTTTAAACTACAAACAGCAGTTTTACCCAGAAAAGTTTTTTGAAAAAAAATCATTTGAGTGGGTAAACATTGTCCAATTGATCTAAAATTTTACATAAATATTTTTTGCACTGTGATTTAATATAAAAAATTAATCCTACAAAAAAATCGATCGAAAAAGTCAAAAAAATAAAAAAAATGAAATCCAATAAAAATTTTAAAAAATATTCAGCGGGTTGAGTTGGTGCCTTAACTTTCCAGATCAAAAATTAAATATTTAATTAAATTCCAGATTTAATTTTGTGATTTTTGGAGATCGGGAACACCTCGAACAAAGTTGTCAAGTTACTCCGCAGTTTTTCGTGTTTTCTGGTTTCAGCAATTTTTATTGATTCTTAGCTGTAGGTTTTCATTTGTTTGCTTTTATTCTTGCTTTACATTATCTAACACCTTATTGTTTCTTGTGTTAGTAGGATTTTTAAAGTGTGCACAATTCTTCCTCGGTGCGACACAAATCAATTGGTCTCTCGTCAGTTTTTGGCATCCTAGTGCAAATTAGGATTCCTTGGTAGTTTGGCTCATACACTCTCTAATTGGTTGATATAAACTCTACTAAAGAACTCACAAGACTAAATTCTACCTCATTGAGAATTTAATTTTCTTTTTGAGTGATTAACGGTGAGGTTTGCTAACTTTTATTTTTGAGTGTTGAGTGTTTATTTTTTGCACGTTTTTGGAAAATGTCTAAAGGTGATAATAATGATGAAACATTTAAAAAATTCCAACAACAGTTGGACGAACAGGCTGCTGCACTTCGAGCTTTGACTGCTACCATCAATGAGGTGCGATTGAATCAAGAGTCTCAATATCGAGATCCAATTAAAGAAGATATGGATAACCAGCCTCCTACTCATAGGCGTGGTCCTCGACGTGTCACTAGAACTAATTTTGATTTTCATGATAGTGGGCAACCTTCTTTGGCAAAATCGAAGTTCACAATTCCCCAATTTCGTGGTAAGAATGATCCAGAAGCTTATTGTGAATGGGAATCTAAGATTGAACTTATGTTTCGGTACTATAAATGTCTAGATGATGAAAAGGTAGCATTAGCAACGCTAAAATTTTCAGATTATGCATTAAGTTGGTGGAATTAACTTGGGGTAAATCGTCATTGGAATTATGAATGTGAGATCTCGACATGGGATGAGTTGAAACAGATTATGCGTAAAAGGTTTATTCCACCTCACTACTATAGAGAAATTAAAACAAAGCTGAGAAGACTTGTTCAAGGTAGTAGGACGATGGATGAATATTTTAAGGAGATGGAGATGCTCGTTCAGAGAGCTAATGTGGAGGAGGATGAAGAAACAACTATGGTTCGATTTATTGATGGTTTGAACAAGCCGATAGCCAATATATTAAGGCTACAAACTTACATTGATTTGAACGAAGCAGTTCACAAAGCCATTGAGATCGAGCAACAATTAAAGGAACAAAGGTTTGGGTCCTTCTCTACTTCACAGTATTACCAAGGTAACAATTCCAATTCTAATTTTAAGAGTTCAAAATCACCTTTTGTTACTAATAAGTCTTCTTTGAGTAACAAGCAATCAGATTGGAAAAAAGGGGCTCCTGTTAAAATGCAAACACCTTCTAAGCAGCCCAATTTAGGTGATTCAAATATGAAGAGGACTCGTGAGATTGAATGTTTTAAGTGCAAAGGGCGTGATCATTATAGTAGGGAATGCCCTAACACGAGATTACTTCTTCTGAAAGATAATGGTGAGTACACTTCCGAATCTAATAGAACAGATCCAGACATGCCAGAACTTGTGGATGACAGTGATAATGGTGAAGAGTTGGTCGAACCACCAAAAGAAGGGGACTTTGCTGATTTTCAATGCCTTGTAGTTCGCCGAACCTTTAACATTCAGATGAAAGATGATGATAACCAAAGGACCAATATTTTCCATTCTCGGTGTTTGATTAAATGTAACTTATGTTCACTCATTATTGATAGTGGGAGTTGCTCGAATGTAGTGAGTAGCTATTTGGTGGATTCTTTAAAGTTGCCTTGTAACAAACACCCTAAGCCATATCACCTTCAGTGGCTTAATGAATGTTCCGAAGTTAAAGTTACGAAAAACCCTTGGTCACTTTTAAGCTCGGGAATTATGAGGATGAATTATGGTGTGATGTGGTCCCAATGCATGCGGCACACTTGCTCCTTGGACGGCCTTGGCAATTTGATCGCGATGTTACACACCAAGGTAAACTTAATCGATACTCCATTGTGTTTAACGGTAGGAAATTCACTTTTGCTCCTTTAAATCCACTGATGTATATAAAGATTAATTGAAGATGATGAAATTTTGTGAGGGGGTAAGGGAGAAAGGACAAGTACAAAAGACAAAGAGAAAAGAGGCTAGTAGTGGAAAAAGTCCAAATTTAAAAAGCCCAAAGGTGAGTGAATCCACAAGTGGTAAAATGAGCGGAAAAAAATTTTTGGCCACAAAAAAAGATGTGAGGAGAGCCCTACTCAATAAACAGCCTTGTATCCTTGTGAGGTTTAGGCAAAATTATTTATCTTTATCTAACGTTAACGAAAATTTACCTAGTATGTTTCAGTCTGTTTTGCAGGATTATGAGGATGTTTTTAGTGAGGCCCCTAAAGGTTTACCACCTTTACGAGGGATAGAACATCAAATTGACTTAGTACCCGGAGCTTCAATCCCAAATCGACCAGCCTATAGATGCAATATTGAGGAGACAAAGGAATTGCAAAGGCAAGTTGAGGAGTTACTAGAAAAAGGGTACATTCATGAGAGCCTAAGTCCTTGTGCCGCTCCTGTCGTATTGGTACCAAAGAAAGATGGTACGTATCGAATGTGTGTTGATTGCCATCCAATCAACAAAATAACGGTAAAGTATCGACACCCAATTCCTAGACTTGATGATATGCTTGATGAATTACATGGTTCAGTTATATTTACTAAAATTGATTTAAAAAGCGGTTATCATCAAATTCGAATGAGGGAAGGGGATGAATGGAAAACAGCCTTTAAAACAAAATTTGGATTGTATGAATGGTTAGTTATGCCTTTCGGCCTTACTAATGCACCTAGTACATTTATGAGATTAATGAATCATGTTTTAAGGCTTCACTTGGGTAAATTTGTAGTAGTTTACTTTGATGATATTTTAATTTACTCCAAGTCATTAGATGATCATGTTTTCCATGTTAGAACCATTTTGGATATTCTACGAGCTGAAAAATTATTTGCAAACCTTGATAAATGCACATTCTATTGTGATAAACTAATATTCTTAGGTTTCATAGTTAGTGCTTAAGGTATTCATGTCGATGAGGACAAAGTCAAGTGATACGAGTCATAAAGGCCCAATCCAAGTTCAAGAACTTGATGGGCTCAAATTGCCACAAGGCCCAATAACGAGATCAAAGGCCCGAAAAATGCGGTCCAAACTAAATGGGACCATTCAAGAGCTTGTTAGCAAGGCCTTAGATGCATACACGAGAGAACAAGAAAATCAAGATTCACTTTCTTGTTTTCAAGAAAATCAAGAAACCGAATCTTGGCCCAATTTTGCTGTTCGAAGAGATTTCAAGAATCAAGAAAATCAAGATTTCAAATCTTGGAAATCTTGGTCCAAGAAACCAAATCTTGCAGCCAAAACGCATTGGATCTCCATTACGAGCGTCAACGACCCAATTTTGGTAGGAGATGGATCAGGAGCCTAAATTCTTGAAGGCGAGGCCCAATAACCAAAATCCAGCCCAATCAAGAAATTTCTTCATACTTAGTTGAAAATCAGGCCAAAATGTCAAAGGACCCAATTTGTAAACATCTTACTTGTTTAATTTAATTTGTTAATCTTTAGGAGCATTACATGTAAAATTCGGCCCAAAACAGCCCATATAAGTGCATGGCCGAATTTACCTTGTTATTTTATTAATTAGGTTTAATTTTTATTAGTTACTTGTGAGATTAGGATTTGTTGGAGGCCTATATAAGCATTGGCCAGCCACCCTTTGTAAACACATCTTATTATTATTTTTTCTATCAAATTTCATATTTGTTGAGTGCAGAATTTTCTTTGGGGTTTTCTCCAAGAATTCTCTCTTGAGTTTTCTTTAGAAGTTGTTTTAACAATCTTTTGATTGTGGGAGCCATCTTCAACCTTCTTCTTGCCATCGATATTCTTTGGAGGGGAGATTAGAGCCGTTTGCAGAGATTTGTGAAATCTTTCGGGATTTCAAGGATCTTTAGGACTTATCCTTTAATTCTTGTTGTTTTCGATTTCTTTCTTTACTTTTCTTTGCTTATACTTGTGCCGATTTCTCATCTAATATTTTGCTGTTCTTGTTTGTTTTCCAGCATTGATTAAACTCAAGATCTCATCGTTTAAGTTGTTCTCCTATTGGCAGCACCCATTCGAACCCAAAAATCCCCAATTCCTAGGGTTTGGCCGATTGGATCTCTTTCAATTTGGGGATCAATTAATTGCTGGAAATTAGGCATTCTTGGCCGAATCAATCCCTTGGCAGATTCGCATCCTTTCCATACTTTCAATTCTGTTTGATTCGCTTATTCTATTTCTTTGTTTCTTGCTGCTCTTTTAATTGAATTTGGGGAATTTCAATTCAATTCAGATTTGCTTTTAATCTTGTTCTTTGTTTTAATTTTCAGATCTGTTCGTTTAGAGCTTTCATAGGAGTTTCTCGTGACTTGGCAACTCGATCTTGGTCCGCGCGCAACCCCGTATCATTTGGTATCAGATTTTGGGCGTTTTGGGTGTTCTTGGTTGATTTCTAAACTGATCTCAATTTTTTAAAGCAAAAACAGCAGTTTTACCCAGAAAAATTGTTCGAAAAAAATTCATTTAAGTGGGTAAACGTTGTCCAATTGATCTGAAATTTTGCATACCTGTTTTTGGCACTGTTATTGAATATAAAAAAAATTATTTCCGCAAAAAAATCAGTCAAAAAAGTCAAAAAAATCAAAAAAGACGAAATTCAATAAAAATTTAAAAAAAGATTCAGCGGGTTGAATTTGGTGCCAAAAATTTCCAAATCAAAAATTCAATATTTAAGGACATTTCATATTTAATTTCGTGATTTTTAGAGATCAGGAACACCTCAAACGAAGTTGTCAAGTTACTCCGCAGTTTTTCGGGTTTTCTGGTTTTAGCAATTTTTATTGATTCATAGCTGTAGGTTTTCATTTGTTTGCTTTTATTCTTCCATTACGTTATCTAACACCTTCTTGTTTCTTGTGTTAGTAGGATTTACACTTGTGCACAACTTCTTCCTCGGTGCAACACGAATCAATTGGTGTCTCGTCAGTTTTTGGCATCCTAGTGCAAATTAGGATTCTTTGGTAGGTTGGTTCACACTCTCTAATTGGTTGATATAAACCCTGATAAAGAACTCACAAGATTGAATTCGACCTCATTGAGAATTTGATTTTTTCTTTTTGAGTGATTAACGGTGAGGTTTGATAACTTTTATTTTTGAGTGGTGAGTGTTTTGCAGGTTTTAAAAAAAATGTCTACAGGTGATAATAATGGTGACATATTTAAAAAATTCCAACAACAGTTGGATGAACAGGCTGCTGCTCTTCGAGCTTTGACTGCCACCATCAATGAGGTGTGATTGAATCAAGAACCTCAATATCGAGATCCAATAAAAAAAGATAGGGATAACCAACCCCAGAGGTGCGCGGCCCTCGACGTGTCACTAGAATGGATGATGATTTTCATGATCGTGGGCAACCTTCTTTGGCAAAACCGAAATTCACAATTCCCTAATTTCGTGGTAAGAATGATCCTGACGCTTATTGTGAATGGGAATCTGATACAAGAATGCGCGCGGACCAAGATATAGTTGCCAAGTCACGAGAAATGATGTGATCCGGCCCAGGTTAATCGAGTCGTTTCACAAAGTTGCCCGATCGTCTACGAGGAGTATTGGAGTTGTCAAAATTGGGTGATTTAGGCTAAGGGTTGCGGAAGCTTTGAGAGGGTTTAGATGAGTGGTTTGGTGTTGATAAATTCGGTAGGTTAGAAAAAGGTAATTGATGGAGATGGAAAATAAAACTTAAACGTCAAGAATGTTCAATACTAAAAAGTATTGCCCGAGTCTTATATTGCTTAAGGTGAAATTTGTGGAAGGATAGAAGCGAACCTTGACCCAATACCTATATGGAGGTAAGAACCAAAGGTATAAAAATATGGTTGAACGCCACACCGATTCGGTGATAAGTTCAATGGAGTTCGGATTGACACCACTAGCAAGCTAGATAAGTCGCTTCGAGACTCGAACGAAATAGGATAGGAGGAAACCTCACAATCAAGTTTTCAATAATCAAATTCTGTAACCTTTTACAATAAACAAAATAAACTATTTATAGGCTCTCTAATGCCTATTAAAATTCAGCTACTAATGTGTTCACACAACAATTAAAAATGTTCACACTTCAAGCATTAAATCTCTGTTCATGGATAGTGTAAGTTCATGCATGGTTGAATAATCATGTTTCTTCCCAAAACCCGTTCATGCATGCTTAACCAATAAGAAAGCTTCCTTGTTCCATGAATGTGCATCTTCAATTCATATCCAACCCCTCTTGGACAAATGCTAGGTGCATGGGTCATGTATCTCTCTTAATTAAAGCTTTAATGATGGGCTGGTTCATGAATGGAAGCATGTACCTTCTAAATTCGTTCTCCCCTTTGTACATGCACATTATACATTCAATGTGATGAATTAAGGTAATATTTCCTCCCTTTGGACGTTCATGAATCCACCCATACATGTATAGGAGCTGATTGGTCAAATTGAGGTGTGAATGGCTTAGATGCTGCCTTGGGAATACGATCGGCCAAGCTTGTGCTTTAAATTGCTGGACACCTTTTGGCCAAATAGGTGCCTTGGGGAGCCAAATGGATAAGCCACCATTCATTGAAAGAGGCCTTACATGCATCGTCCCATACATTGAACCTATCATGCATGAACCTTGTTTAATTACTCTCCAAATTCAGCTCACCTACAAAAACACATGAACCAAAATTAAATCACATAAAATTCAGCTGAACAAACATTAATATAATTTAGACACACTAATTAAACATAAATTAAATTAGACAAATTTAATAAAGTCTTAACAAGACATATTAAATTTGGCCAAGACACATTTAAAACATGTAATAAGTCAAAACATAATTATGAGCTGTAGTAATTTAAACTAAATTAATAAATTACTTAATTTATTCAGACATTAAAATAAATGAGTTGAAATAAACTTAAGCCAAGCTCAAACGAGCTAAAGTAAACTAAATTGAGCTCAAACGAGCTAAATTAAGCTCATGTGAGCTAAATCGAGCTGGGAAAAACTAAGATTGAGCTTGTTGAGTTGAGATTGAGCTTCATCTTGCACTTGGGGCCCTCGTGTTTAGGCCAATCATGATAGCAACGAGTGGTGCCACAACATGATGCGATTGAGATCACATCAAGAAACTCCTACGAAAGGTCCTAGACAAATAGATCTGAAAACAGAAACAAAGATTAAGATTAAACCAAATCAGATTTCAATTTAAAATTCCCAAATTCAATTAAAAGAGCAGAAGAAGAAAAGAAATAGAATCGATGAATCAAACGAAATTGAGAAGAAAGAAAAGATGCGAATCTGCCAAGGAATTGATTCGGCCAAGAATGCCCAATTTCCAGCAATTAATTGATTCCCAAATTGAAAGAGATCCAATCGGCCAAACCCTAGGAATTGGGGGTTTTTTGAGAACGACTCTTTGCTGCCAATGAATGATGATTTAATTCGATTCTTTGAGTTGAATATGGCTGGAAAGACACAAGAAGAACAGCAAACAAATGAGATAAAGAATCAGCATAAGTAGGAATAAAGAAATAAAACGAAACAGCAAGAAATAAAGAAAGTCCTAAAGATCCTTGAAATCCCGAAAGATTTCACAAATCCCTTCAAACGGCTCTAATCTCCCCTCCAAAGAATATCAATGGCAAGAAGAAGGTTGAAGATGGCTCCCACAATCAAAAGATTGTTAAAACAACTTCTAAAGAAAACTCAAGAGAGAAATCTTGGAGAAAACTCAAAGAAAATTCTGCTCTCAACAAATCTGAAATTTTAATAATAATGATAAGTGTTTAACAAGGTGGACAGCCATGCCTTTAAATAGGCCTTATAACTAGTCCTAATCTAATTAGAAAACTAAAATAAAAAACTCCTAATTATTTTAATATGGAAATTCGGTCAAAGGTCATTTTATCTGGGACTCTTGGACTGAATATTGACATAAAAATTTAAACTAAGTAAATAAATAAATAAATAAAAATAAAAATAAAACTTTACAACTTGGGCCACTTTGACAATTTGGCCTGATTTTCAACTAAGTATGGATGGATTTCTTGATTGGGCTGGGAATTTGCTTATTGGGCCTCGCCTTCAAGAATTTGGGCTTTTGTGACTCGTATCATTCCCCCCTTCCTCAAAAAGATTCGTCCTCGAATCTGAAAAATCAAATGAACTCGACTTTCCTCTATCGAACGGGACTAATGGCAATTGAGTCCACTGAAAAGAATAGCCATGAGATAGTAAATAGCAACGGAAACAAGCTTGTAGTCCAATCATAAGCATAACAGAACAGGTATAACGCATGTGAATGGACAGATTCAGATTACCATGCAAACAATCTAATTTACTCACCACTGCCTCGTCAAATATTTGAAACAAAGATGGACATGTTTTAAGGCATTCAATCGTCTCACATTGTTCCCACAAACCATGAATAAATTGCGAGTAATAAATCAAATGGTAAACATAATCGTCACAAGTAGGTATTTGAAAAGATTCACATGGTTCACAAAGTTGCATAATCATACCATGCATTAATCGACGGTCTATAGATTCACTCACACATGCATTATCAAAAACAAGAATCTTTTTATCAACCATCAAAACAGATAGATCATCAATAAATAAAATAGGACAGTCAAGCATGTTTCGATCTAAGTGTTCATCAACACGATCTTTATCACTATCCGAGGAGTACAAAATTGTTTCAAAGGTTTCAAGCATCTTACCTCGATAAGCAGAAGAATAAGAGTCGATTTTACCTTTTTCATTTAAAACAAACCTTCACTCATCGGGGGCATAGTGTAGTCGAATCTCCGTTGTTGAGTTAACCTTTGTCAAATGGAACTCAAACTTCATGTACAACCACATAAACTGTTTAAGGCACGAATATAAATTGAAAACAAATTTGGAAAATTTCGTTACCTTATTCTCCAAAACAGATTTGGACAAATTCGAGGATTTTACACAAGGTAAATCAAGAGAATAACAAATCACGCTTCTTTTCGTAATGACTTTATCAACCACAATCGAAGAGTAACAATTAATCGGATCAAAATGAGGGGATCTTTTAAGAACTAAGTCACCAAAAGTTTTATCAATAATTTTCAAATCTGCACTGGACTCGGTTTCTAAAATTTCCTTACCTCGCTTACCTTCGGGATCATGTAGTGTGATTTCATCTTTGCCTAAGTTGATCGTATGAAAGCGTCTTTCATTTGAGAGGTATTGAAGTTGAAAGTTATCTTTCGATCTTTCGGGAACCTGAAAAGTAGCAACACAAGAAAATTTCATATCTTGGTTAGTGGAAACATTCCTCACTACCCTTTCCACGTATTTTTCTTTTGTTTCTTTTTCTAATTCATTTTCTCTTCTTTCTTCAATTTCTTTTTCACTCTCAATCTCTTTTTGCTCTTTTTCATTCTCTTTTTCTTTTTCCTCACTTGTTTTAACAGAATTTTTCAGTTTGATTTGGTCCTCATGGACTTGTTCCGGAGTGAGCGGCACTAAGGTGAGTTTCTTTCCTTGATGCTTGAAAGAATACCTATTGGTATGACCATCGTGAGTGACTTTTCGATCCAGTTGCCATGGTTCTCCTAGCAACAAATGGCAAGCTTGAATAGGCATTACGTCGCACACAACTTCGACTTGATACTTACCGATAGAAAAGGCGATGCGCACTTGTTGAGTGACCCTAAATTGGCCTTTGTTGCTAAGCCCTTGTAGTTGATAAGGTTGTGGATGCTTGGTAGTGGTTAAGCAAAGCTTTTCCACCATCGTCGTGCTGGCTATGTTCGAGCAACTTTCACCATCAATAATAACTCTACAAAGCTTACCTTGTACATGGCAGCGAGTATGAAAGAGATGTTCTCGTTGCTGCTCGCTCTTTGGTTTTGCCAAAGATGATTGTCCACGATCATGAAAATCATCATCCATTCTAGTGACACGTCGAGGGCCGCGCCTCTGGGGTTGGTTATCCCTATCTTCTTTGATTGGATTTCGATATTGAGGTTCTTGATTCAATTGCACCTCATTGATGGTAACAGTCAAAGCTCGAAGAGCAGTAGCCTGTTCATCCAACTGTTGTTGGAATTTTTTAAATATGTCACTATTATTATCACCTGTAGACATTTTTTTTAAAACCTGCAAAACACTCAACACTCAAAAATAGAAGTTATCAAACCTCACCGTTAATCACTCAAAAAGAAAAAATCAAATTCTCAATGAGGTCGAATTCAATCTTGTGAGTTCTTTATCAGAGTTTATATCAACCAATTAGAGAGTGTGAACCAAACTACCAAAGAATCCTAATTTGCACTAGGATGCCAAAAATTGACGAGACACCAATTGATTCGTGTTGCACCGAGGAAGAAGTTGTGCACACGTTTAAATCCTACTAACACAAGAACCAAGAAGGTGTTAGATAACGTAAAGGAAGAATAAAGGTAAACAATGAAAACCTACAGCTAAGAATCAATAAAAATTGCTGAAAACAGAAAACCCGAAAAACTGCGGAGTAACTTGACAACTTCGTTCGAGGTGTTCCCGATCTCCAAAAATCACGAAATTAAATTTGGAGTGTCCTTATATATTGAATTTTTGATCTGGAAATTTTGGGCACCAAATTCAACCCTCTGAATCTTTTTTAAATTTTTATTGAATTTCGTCTTTTTTGATTTTTTTGACTTTTTGACTGATTTTTTTGCGGGAATAATTTTTTTATATTCAATAACAGTGCCAAAAACATGTATGTAAAATTTCAGATCAATCGGACAACGTTTACCCACTCAAATGAATTTTTTTTGAACAATTTTTCTGGGTAAAACTGCTGTTTATGCTTTAAAAAATAGAGATCAACTTAGAAATAACCAAGAACACCCAAAACGCCCAAAATCTGATACCAAATGATATAGGGGTTGTGCGCGGACCAAGATCGAGTTGCCAAGTCACGAGAAACTCCTACGAAAGGTCCTAGACAAATAGATCTGAAAACAGAAACAAAGATTAAGATTAAACCAAATCAGATTTGAATTTAAAATTCCCAAATTCAATTAAAAGAGCAGAAGAAGAAAAGAAATAGAATCGATGAATCAAACGAAATTGAGAAGAAAGAAAAGATGAGAATCTGCCAAGGAATTGATTCGGCCAAGAATGCCCAATTTCCAGCAATCAATTGATTCCCAAATTGAAAGAGATCCAATCGGCCAAACCCTAGGAATTGGGGGTTTTTTGAGAACGACTCTTTGCTGCCAATGAATGATGATTTAATTCGATTCTTTGAGTTGAATATGGCTGGAAAGACACAAGAAGAACATCAAACAAATGAGATAAAGAATCGGCATAAGTAGGAATAAAGAAATAAAACGAAACAGCAAGAAATAAAGAAAGTCCTAAAGATCCTTGAAATCCCGAAAGATTTCACAAATCCCTTCAAACGGCTCTAATCTCCCCTCCAAAGAATATCAATGGCAAGAAGAAGGTTGAAGATGGCTCCCACAATCAAAAGATTGTTAAAACAACTTCTAAAGAAAACTCAAGAGAGAAATCTTGGAGAAAACTCAAAGAAAATTCTGCTCTCAACAAATCTGAAATTTTAATAATAATGATAAGTGTTTTAACTAGGTGGACAGCCATGCCTTTAAATAGGCCTTATAACTAGTCCTAATCTAATTAGAAAACTAAAATAAAAAAAACTCCTAATTATTTTAATATGGAAATTCGGTCAAAGGTCATTTTATCTGGGACTCTTGGACTGAATATTGACATAAAAATTTAAACTAAGTAAATAAATAAATAAATAAATAAAAATAAAAATAAAACTTTACAACTTGGGCCACTTTGACAATTTGGCCTGATTTTCAACTAAGTATGGATGGATTTCTTGATTGGGCTGGGAATTTGCTTATTGGGCCTCGCCTTCAAGAATTTGGGCTTTTGTGACTCGTATCAGAATCTAAGATTGAACTTATGTTTCGGTATTATAAATGTCCGGATGATGAAAAGGTAGCGTTAGCAACACTGGAATTTTCTGATTATGTATTAAGTTGGTGGACTCAACTTGGGGTAAACCGCCATCGGAATTATGAAGGTGAGATTTCGACATGGGATGAGTTGAAACAGATTATGCATAAAAGGTTTATTCCACCTCACTACTATAGAGAAATTAAAACAAAGCTGAGAAGACTTATCCAAGGTAGTCGGACAGTGGATGAATATTTTAAAGAGATGGAGATGCTCATTCAGAGAGCTAATGTGGAGGAGGATGAAGAAACAACTATGGTTCGATTTATTGATGGTTTGAACAGGCCGATAGCTAATACATTGAGGCTACAAACTTACATTGATTTGGAAGAAGCAGTTCATAAAGCCATTGAGATCGAGCAACAACTAAAGGAACAAAGGTTTGGTTCCTTCTCGACTTCGCAATATTACCGAGGTAACAATTCCAATTCTGATTTTAAGAGCTCAAAATCACCTTTCGTTACTAACAAGTCTTCTTTGAGTAATGGAAGCAAGCAATCAGATTGGAAAAAAGGGGCTCCTGTTAAAACGCAAACACCTTCTAAGCAGCCCAATTTAGGAGATTCGAGTGCGAAGAGGACTCGTGAGATTGAGTGCTTTAAGTGCAAAGGGCGTGGTCATTATAGTAGGGAATGCCCTAACACGAGATTACTTCTTCTGAAAGATAATGGTGAGTACACTTTTGACTCTGATAAAACAGATCCAGATATGCCAGAACTTGTGGATGACAGTGATAATGGCGAAGAGTTGGTCGAACCACCAAAAGAAGGGGACTTTGCTAATTTCCATTGCTTTGTAGTTCGCCAAACCCTTAACATTTAGATGAAAGATGATGAGAGCCAAATGACCAATATTTTTCATCCCTTAACATTCAGATGAAAGATGATGAGAGCCAAAGGACCAATATTTTTCATTCTTGGTGTTTTATTAAAGGTAACTTATGTTCACTCATTATTGATAGTGGGTGTTGCTCGAATGTAGTGAGTAGTTATTTGGTGGATTCTTTAAAGTTGCCTTGTACCAAACACCCTAAGCCATATCACCTTCAATGGCTTAATGAATGTTCCGAAGTAAAAGTTACAAAACAGTCCTTGGTCACTTTTAAGCTCGACAATTATGAAGATGAAGTTTGGTGTGATGTGGTCCCAATGCATGCGGCACACTTGCTCCTTGGACGACCTTGGCAATTTGATCGTGATGTTACACACCAAGGTAAACTTAATCGATACTCCCTTGTATTTAAAGGTAAGAAATTCAGTTTTGCTCCTTTAACTCCAACTGATGTATACAAAGATCAATTGAAGATGATGAAATTTTGTGAGGGGGTAAGGGAGAAAGGGCAAGAACAAAAGACAGAGAGAAAAGAGGCTAGTAGTGAAAAAAGTCACAATTTAAAAAGCCCAAAGGTGAGTGAGTCCTCAAGTGGTAAAATGAGTGAAAAAATCTTTTGGCAACAAAAAAAGATGTGAGGAGAGCCCTATTCAATAAACAGCCTTGTATCCTTGTGAGGTTTAGGCAAAATTATTTATCTTTATCTAACGTTAACGAAAATTTGCCTAGTGTGTTTCAATCTCTTTTGGAGGATTATGAGGATGTTTTTAGTGAGGCCCCTAAAGGTTTACCACCTTTACGAGGGATTGAACATCAAATTGACTTAGTACCCGGAGCTTCAATTCCTAATCGACCAGCCTATAGATGAAATCCGAGGAGACAAAGGAATTGCAAAGGCAAGTTGAAGAGTTACTAGACAAAGGGTGCATTCGTGAAAGCCTAAGCCCTTGTGCTGTTCCTGTCCTATTGGTGCCAAAGAAAGATGGTACGTTTCGTATGTGATACGAACTCGTTTTGTGATTGATTCGAGTCGTATGTGTTGCCCAATCGTGAATTTGAGTAAGGCTAAGTTCGTTTCTACAAAATAGAAGAAAGGCTACAAACAATAGTTTAAAAGGGAAATAGGTTTAACAACGAATGGAAATTTTGGCTAAGGGTAGAGAATGAACCAACAATAGAGATTGTTGACCCGAGTCTCAAAGTAGCTCTTAGGTGAATGGCGGTTTAGGTAAACAACAAAGAAAAGACCTCGACCCACTATCAAGAATGATAGGAACCTTCGTAAATGATGAACCTCGACCCACTATCAATGATGATAAGAACCTTGGTATATGATGAACGCCACACTATGAAAGTGATAAGTTCGAAAACAAGAAATGGATAGACGTCACAAGCTATGCTTGATAAGTCAAATCAATTCCGAAAGAACAAAGAGAATTGGATAGCTCACAATTCAAATATTTCATCTATATTCATCAAAAGTTGTTCCCTCTATGACTGATTACATCTATTTATAATGCTAGAACAAGGTAACCGAATGGTCAAAAACATCCACTTAATGTGCCATAAAAAACTGATGTCTTTTCTTATTCTTTGGACCAAATAACTCCTTCCATAAAATCACTTTAATTCAGCTGATTTGAATGTCTTTAATGGCTTAGAAAATGACTCTTGAGTTGTCCTTGGCTAGTTGAATAGACACCATCTCTTACCAGCTCCTTAATGACATTCAAAGGCTTGATTAATTTCTCTTAAAAGCTCCAAAAACGGCTGGAAGTGGAAGAGTTGCTGCTGAATTTTAAAGGGCATAAAATGCGCTTTAAAAACTCATTTTAATGATCTTTAAGCTCCTTTTTTTAACAGCCCCTTTAATTGTAACTCAAAAGAACTTGAACAGCCACTTATTAAATGTGTAACAGCCTTGAATTGTAACCACTATAAGCTAAAAAGTCACCTGCAATAAACACATTAAAATGAGTTTATTAAACACATTAAAACACTTATTAATCATAACACATATTAAACTTACTTAAATAAATGAACTAAAACATATATGCAATAATTATTCCAGCAACTAGTTTAATTAAAGAAGCATAATTTAAAGAACTTAATTTATGCATCAATAAATAATCCTAGGAACTAGATCAATTAAGAAGCATCTTATTTAATAAAGTTCAATAACTAACTCATGTATTAAAACTTTAAGATAAGTTAAATTAATTGATTAGCAACTTATTTATTAAACTAAAACAAGTTAATTAAAAGAAACAAATTCAGCTTGCAATAAATTGCAAGTAATGCCTTTTGAACGGTTTGAAGCACGACTATCAAATCGGGCCACTCCCTCTTCCCAAGCTCGTTCCACATAGCTTGCTATTCCATTTCGAAATCTCTTAGCTCGTGATCGAGTTATTGGTCCTCGTGGCAGCTCAATGGATTCGGTAGTAATTTCCTGGGCTAAGGTTGCATCAGTATGTGCGTTGATTGTCGCCCAATCAACAAGATAACGGTAAAGTATCGACACCCAATTCCTCGACTTGATGATATGCTTGACAAATTACATGGTTCAATAATATTTACAAAAATTGATCTAAAAAGCGGTTATCATCAAATTCGAATGAGGGAAGGGGATGAATGGAAAACAGCATTTAAAACAAAATTTGGATTGTATGAATGGTTAGTTATGCCTTTCGGCCTTACTAATTCACCTAGTACATTTATGAGATTAATGAATCATGTTTTGAGGCTACATTTGGGTAAATTTGTAGTAGTTTACTTTGATGATATTTTAATTTACTCAAAGTCATTAGATGATCATGTTTTCCATGTTCGAACCGTTTTGGATATTCTACGAACTGAAAGATTATTTTCCAACCTTGATAAATGCACATTCTGTTGTGATAAACTAATATTCTTAAGTTTCATAGTTAGTGCTCAAGGTATTCATGTCGACGAGGACAAAGTTAAGGCAATTAAGGAGTGGCCGACTCCTAAATTGGTAACTGAGGTGAGATCTTTCCATGGTTTAGCCAGTTTTTATAGACGATTTGATACGAGTCACAAAGGCCCAACCCAAGCTTAAGAAGGTGATGGGCTCAAATCAAGTGATACGACCTCGGTTTAGTAGTTGAACCCGAGTCGTTTAGTTCCCGATCGTAAACGAAGAAGTATATTAGACAAGAAGAAGATAGAATATATTTGTGTATAAAGAAGTAAGATAAGTTCTTGCAAGGTTGAATGTGGATTTAGTTTAGGTCGAAATGGCATGAATAGAATGGAAGAGTTCGGTTTCGGATAACTAAGAAAGGGTATTTGGTTTTGGTACGTTTTGGTATTTGGGATTTGGTACGAAATGGTAATGGTTCAAAAAGGTCAAGAGTGAACCAACACTAAAGAAAAGTGTCGACCTGAAACTTATAGGACCAAATTGAGTTGGAAATGGTTGATAAGGACCTTGACCCGATACTTAGTAAAGTATGAACCAAAGGTATCAAAGGTGAACGCCACACTCGGGTTTAGGGAGTGATAAGTTCGGAAAAGACTCGGAAAGACGCCACTAAAAAGCTTAGATAAGTCTTACGGGTCTCAAACGAAATTTGAGAGAAAATGCCTCACAAATTTGGCAGCAATTTGCTAATTAAAATGTCAAAAGTCCCTTACAAAGTGAAAATTCAGCTATTTATAATAATCACCTAAGCTAGCCGAATGGTCACTTACATTACTTAAAATTTAAGCAAATGAATCACTTAAATGGACTAATTAGATTCGGCTGAACTTGGAGCTCCAATAGTCACCTTCTAGATGGATAATTGAACTTGGAACTTGAGTGAATAAATGGCAGCAGCTACATTCGGTTGATGTGCTTAAAAGAGCTCATTTAATTGGCAACCATTGCTGAAAAATTACCAGCAATTAAGGAGATGCTGAATAGTCACTTTGAGTGTGAAAACCAAGTTTTGAAGAGTCCTTGAATATGAACACCTTGAACCGAACAGCCATGATGTATCCAGCAATGTGTAAGCAATAAATTCGGCTGAATGGTCACCTAGAAAACTTCAAACAGCAGCCAACTTCATTTTCCCATTCATGCATGTGCCGTCCCCTTCATGTACCTCCTTTTAATACCTTTCATGCACCAAGGACGTTCATGGGTAATGTACCTGCAGCAACATTCATCAATTCAATCAAATACATGTTTAGACACATTAAATTAACACTAAAATTCTGCACATTAAATTCGGCAGCCTTAGGACATAATTAAAACAAATAATAAAGTTGACACATTAAAAACATGCATAAAAACATATTTATAGGCTGTAGGAATTAATATGACTTAATAACATGTAAGAAGAAGAAAAAAAAACATATTTAACATGCTTATTTAAATTCGTCCAGATTTAAGACCAATTAAACAACAAAATTTAATTAAGCTGTAATAAACTAATTAAATGATGCAAATAATTAGTTCAGCTACTATAATAAAGGTCTTAAAGATATGGAGCTGAAATTGAGCTGGTTCGAGCTCATTGAACTTGAAGGAGCTGGAAATGAGCTAAATGAAGCTCCACAAAAAAATAATCCAGCTTGCAAACACGACGAGCCTCGCTTGTAGGCTGATGCAATGGCCGTTCCCAAGGGCGGGTCATATCATCAAGAAAATCAAGATTCACTTTCTTGTTTTCAAGAAAATCAAGAAATCGAATCTTGGCCCAATTTTGCTGTTCGGAGCGATTTCAAGAATCAAGAAAATCAAGATTTCAAATCTTGGAAATCTTGGTCCAAGAAACCTAATCTTGCAGCCAAAGCGCGTTGGATCTCCATTACGAGTGTCAACGACCCAATTTCGGTAGGAGATGGATCACAAGCCCAAATTCTTAAAGGCGAGGCCCAATAAGCAAATTCCCAGCCCAATCAAGAAATCCATACATATTTAGTTGAAAATCAGGCGAAAATGTCAAAGGGCCCAATTTGTAAACATTTTAGTTGTTTAAGTTAATTTTTAAGTTTTAGGAACATCACATGTTAAATTCGGCCCAAAATAGCCCAATAGGATGCATGGCCGAATTTTCCTTTGTGTTTTTTTAATTAAGTTTAAATTTTTTAAGTTTTCTAATTAGATTAGGATTTGTTGGAGGCCTATATAAGCATTGGCCAGCCACCCTTTGTAAACATCTTATTATTATTTTTTCTATCAAATTTTAGATTTGTTGAGTGCAGAATTTTCTTTGGGGTTTTCTCCAAGAATTCTCTCTTGAGTTTTCTTTAAAAGTTGTTTTAACAATCTTTTGATTGTGGGAGCCATCTTCAACCTTCTTCTTGCCATCGATATTCTTTGGAGGGGAGATTAGAGCCGTTTGAAGAGATTTGTGAAATCTTTCGAACCCAAGAATCCCCAATTCCTAGGGTTTGGCCGATTGGATTTCTTTCAATTTGGGAATCAATTGATTGCTGGAAATTGGGCATTCTTGGCCGAATCAATTTGTTGACCGATTCGCAATCTTTCTATACTTCCAATTTCGTTTGATTCATCTATTCTATTTCTTTGTTTCTTGCTGCTCCTTTAATTGAATTTGGGGATTTAATTTCAGATCTGATTAGTTTAATCTTGTTCTTTGTTTTAATTTTCAGATCTGTTTGTTTAGAGCTTTCGTAGGAGTTTCCCGTGACTTGGCAACTCATCTTGGTCCGCGCGCAACCCCGTATCATTTGGTATCAGATTTTGGGTGTTTTGGGTGTTCTTGGTTGATTTCTAAACTGATCTCTATTTTTTAAAGCATAAACAGCAGTTTTACCCAGAAAAATTATTCAAAAAAAATTCATTTGAGTGGGTAAACGTTGTCCGATTGATCTAAAATTTTACATACATGTTTTTGGCACTGTGATTGAATATAAAAAAATTATTCCCACAAAAAAATCAGTAAAAAAGTCAAAAAAATCAAAAAAGACGAAATTCAATAAAAATTTAAAAAAAGATTCAGCGGGTTGAATTTGGTGCCCAAAATTTCCAGATCAAAAATTAAATATTTAAGGACATTCCAGATTTAATTTCGTGATTTTTAGAGATTGGGAACACCTCGAACAAAGTTGTCAAGTTACTCCGCAATTTTTATTGATTCTTAGCTGTAGGTTTTCATTTGTTTGCTTTTATTCTTCCTTTACGTTATCTAACACCTTCTTGTTTCTTGTGTTAGTGGGATTTACACGTGTGCACAACTCCTTCCTCGGTGTAACACGAATCACTTGGTGTCTCGTCAGTTTTTGGCATCCTAGTGCAAATTAGGATTCTTTGGTAGTTTGGTTCACACTCTCTAATTGGTTGATATAAACTCTGATAAAGAACTCACAAGATTGAATTCGACCTCATTGAGAATTTGATTTTTCTTTTTGAGTGATTAATGGTGAGGTTTGCTAACTTTTATTTTTGAGTGTTGAGTGTTTATTTTTTTACAGGTTTTGAAGATGTCTAAAGGTGATAATAATGATGCACTTATGAAAGTCCAACAACAGTTAGACGGACATACTGCTGCAATCACACAAATAAATGCTACACTTCAAGCATTGAATACTACTTTAAATGAGGTACGAGTGAATCAAAAACATCAATATCGAGATCCAATTAAGGAAGATAGGGATAACCAGCCCTATAGGTGTAGCCCTCAACGTGTCCCTAGAATGGATGATGATTTTCATGATCGTGGACAATCATCTTTGGCAAAACCAAAGAGCGAGCAGCAATGAGAACATCTCTTTCATACTCGCTGCCATGTACAAGGTAAGCTTTGTAGAGTTATTATTGATGGTGAAAGTTGCTCGAACATAGCCAGCACGACGATGGTGGAAAAGCTTTGCTTAACCACTACCAAGCATCCACAACCTTATCAACTACAAGGGCTTAGCAACGAAGGCCAATTTAGGGTCACTCAACAAGTGCGCATCGCCTTTTCTATCGGTAAGTATCAAGACGAAGTTGTGTGCGACGTAATGCCTATTCAAGCCTGCCATTTGTTGCTAAGAGAACCATGGCAACTGGATCGAAAAGTCACTCATGATGGTCGTACCAATAGGTATTCTTTCAAGCATCAAGGAAAGAAACTCACCTTAGTGCCGCTCACTCCGGAACAAGTCCATGAGGACCAAATCAAACTAAAAAATTCTGTTAAAACAAGTGAGGAAAAAGAAAAAGAGAATGAAAAAGAGCAAAAAGAGATTGAGAGTGAAAAAGAAATTGAAGAAAGAAGAGAAAATGAATTAGAAAAAGAAACAAAAGAAAAAGACGTGGAAAGGGTAGTGAAGAATGTTTCCACTAACCAAGATATGAAATTTTCTTGTGTTGCTACTTTTCAGGTTCCCGAAAGATCGAAAGATAACTTTCAACTTCAATACCTCTCAAATGAAAGACGCTTTCATACGATCAACTTAGGCAAAGATGAAATCACACTACATGATCCCGAAGGTAAGCGAGGTAAGGAAATTTTAGAAACCGAGTCCAGTGCAGATTTGAAAATTATTGATAAAACTTTTGGTGACTTAGTTCTTAAAAGATCCTCTCATTTTGATCCGATTAATTGTTACTCTTCGATTGTGGTTGATAAAGTCATTACGAAAAGAAGCGTGATTTGTTATTCTCTTGATTTACCTTGTGTAAAATCCTCGAATTTGTCCAAATCTGTTTTGGAGAATAAGGTAACGAAATTTTCCAAATTTGTTTTCAATTTATATTCGTGCCTTAAACAGTTTATGTGGTTGTACATGAAGTTTGAGTTCCATTTGACAAAGGTTAACTCAACAACGGAGATGATACGAGCTCGATTCGGATGATGTGATGAGTCGTATTATGTTCCCGATCGAATTTAGGTAGTGTCGATTTAGTTCAAAATTCAATAAGATGAGTTATATTGGTTTTAAATGAATTAGGAAGCAAAATGGGGATAAATGGTTTCCAATGAAACAAGAACGAACCCTTATTAACAAATAAGGACCCGGGCTTAAAGGTTTCAAAGAAAAGGAAAGAAATGGTAGATAAAATCGAGACCCTCTATTTAGCAAAATAGGAACCTTCGGTATAGTTGGAACGCCACACCTTATGGTGATAAGTTCGAAACAAAGTCAGATTGACGCCACTCGTAAAGATAAGTCAATTGAGCTTTGAAGAATAAAGAGAGTGAATTGCCTCACTAAAATGATATTTCATTTAGAGATTTGTCAAAAAGTCCTTTTACAAGAAAACTAGAAACTATTTATAGACTTTCAACTAGTAGCCGAATAGACAAGTTCAAGACTTAATTTCTAAGCAAACATTGAACTAAAATTCAGCTTAACTTCATGAATATGGGGCAATGTAGATTCGGCTGAATTGTGACCAACTATGAAGCTTCCACCTTAAGCAAATGGATCTTGGAGATGCATGTAACAGCTACATTCAGCTAATGGGTTTAAATGAGCATTCAAGAGGCAACTCTTGCTGAAAAATTACCAATAATAAAGAGAGTACTTGAGCAGCCATATCAGGTGTGAATGGACGGTTTTGAAGACCTTAAAGTGTGAACACCTTGAACCGAATGGCCAAAAGATTTCTAGCAATGTGAAGGAAATAAATGGCAGCTTTGGATAATGAACAATCATCTCTTTTGGCCGAATGGACACATAGAAAACTTAAAAATCAGCACACCAATTTTAATCCATTCCATGCATGTATCGTTAGGTGCATGAACCCAATATGCATGCATCTTTACATCCATTGAATCTTCATGCATGAATCTGTCCAATTCACCTTCAAATTCGGCTGCACCAAAAAAAACACACATGAACTTAATTAATTTCAAGCAAATTCAGCTGAACTAAATTAAAGTATAATGTGAACATCCTAAATAACATTGAGACAACTTAAATATTAACAAATCATAACACATAAATTCGGCTGGACAAATTTAAAACATGTAATAATTTAGACAAACTAAATGACATCAAGACATCTTTAATTTAACTAAATCAAGACATATTAAACACTTAAATTAATTAAGACATATTTAAAAGCTATAATGAAACTTATTTAAATGTTTATTTAAATGGTCTAAATTCCAGCATCAAATTAATTAGCTAGAACGAAATTCAGCTTCAAAGAAGTTGAATATGTTCAGCTCGTTTTTAAACTCCTTGCTATCATTTTCTTCAACCCGTTCCACCATTGCTAAAATAGCATCTTTGAATCGTTTAGCTCTAGCTCGCGTTATTG
This sequence comes from Gossypium hirsutum, assembly GCF_007990345.1. Taxonomy (NCBI): domain Eukaryota; kingdom Viridiplantae; phylum Streptophyta; class Magnoliopsida; order Malvales; family Malvaceae; genus Gossypium; species Gossypium hirsutum. Next base: position 43,597,170 of record NC_053441.1, on the reverse strand, counting down.
GACCAATGGGCAGCTTGATGGCTTCTTGTTCGTTCTCCATTTGGTTCGTAGGCAAGCTCACATCAGGAGATTCGACTACACTATGCCCCCGATGAACGAAGGTTTGTTTTAAATGAAAAAGGTAAAATCGACCCTTATTCTTTTGCTTATCAAGGTAAGATGCTTGAAACCTTTGAAACACTTTTGTACTCCTCGATAGCGACAAAGATCGTGTTAATGAACACTTTGATTGAAACGTACTTGACTGTCCTATTTTATTTATTGATGATAAATCTATTTTGATGGTTGATAAAAAAGATTCTTGTTTTGATAATGCATGTGTGAGTGAATCTATAGACCGTCGATTAAGGCATGGTAATCTGAATCTGTCCATTCACATGTGTTATACCTGTTCTATTATGCTTATAATTGGACTACAAGCTTGTTTGTGTTGCTATTTACTATTTCATGGCTATTCTTTTCAGTGGACTCAATTGCCATTAGTCCCGTTCGATCGAGGAAAGTCGAGTTCATTTGATTTTTTTAGATTCGAGGACGAATCTTTTGAGGAAGGGGGGAATGATACGAGTCACAAAGGCCCAACCCAAGCTTAAGAAGGTGATGGGCTCAAATCAAGAAAATCAAGATTCACTTTCTTGTTTTCAAGAAAATCAAGAAATCGAATCTTGGCCCAATTTTGCTGTTCGAGCGATTTCAAGAATCAAGAAAATCAAGATTTCAAATCTTGGAAATCTTGGTCCAAGAAACCGAATCTTGCAGCCAAAGCGCGGTGGATCTCCATTACGAGCGTCAACGACCCAATTTCGGTAGGAGATGGATCACAAGCCCAAATTCTTAAAGGCGAGGCCCAATAAGCAAATTCCCAGCCCAATCAAGAAATCAATACATATATAGTTGAAAATCAAGCGAAAATGTCAAAGGGCCTAATTTGTAAACATTTTAGTTGTTTAAGTTAATTTTTAAGTTTTTGGAATATCACATGTTAAATTCGGCCCAAAACAGCC